>NC_091292.1:82557005-82724505 GCF_038502225.1 Cherax quadricarinatus | reverse complement strand
TTACACTTAATCATTAGTGACTGGCCCCACAATTGAACCAAAACACATTGTACAGGATTCCCAATATCATCTCAGGCGCATTGCAACATCGTCCTTTCTTGTTAACAAAGTGAAATTTTATACATTTTGACATATAGCAACCTTAAGAATTATCAGAAAGATTCCTGCAAATGGTAAGTTAGATCAGCAGGGAGGGGGGGGGGGCACTGATCACAATCAAGGAATTAAACTTTATTTCTTGTTGCAGTATACAAAATGTAGTTTTATATGTAATAAAATATTGTTAAGCACAAAGAAAGCCATTAGCATGGAGAGCATTTTGGTACATTCCTTATCTAGGTACTGTATTTTTCATTCTGGGGTTCCTGATGGCAGTTCCTTCATGTATGTGGTGGTGGAAATTATGGTCTTCATTGATGTGACTGAGGCT
This sequence comes from Cherax quadricarinatus, assembly GCF_038502225.1. Classification (NCBI taxonomy): domain Eukaryota; kingdom Metazoa; phylum Arthropoda; class Malacostraca; order Decapoda; family Parastacidae; genus Cherax; species Cherax quadricarinatus. The sequence goes on along the minus strand of NC_091292.1, from coordinate 82,724,075 downwards.
AAAGCTCTTGCTTCATACAGCGAGGGTCTGGATTCGATTCCCAGCAAGGGCAGAAACATTGGGCATGTTTCTTTACACTAGTTGTCTATGTTCCCCATCAGTAAAATGGGTACCTGGGCATTAGTTGACTGGTGTGGGTTGCATCCTGGGACAAAACTGACCTAATTTGCCCGAAATGCTCTGCATAACAAGGGACTTTCTATATAGTAGTACAGTATATCGTTGATGCCAGTTAGGCCTGTATACCATGTACATGTATTTGTAGTAAATAAAAATATTATTATATTCTTCTTTCACACAGAAATATCTTATCACCAAGTTCCACTCTTGAGGAAAGTTTTAAATCTAAGTCAATACAGTGTACACATCCATTTCTCTATTGAATAATTTATGTGATTGTCATAGTAGCTTAAAATATTTGATATAATGGATAAGAATTTGCTGATTGAAAACTGAACTGTGTAGGTGACAGTTTGATTCACATATGATTCCTCCCCTTCATATTTTTACTTTTATTTATGTGAATAAGTTTGTATTGACAGAAATGTAAGACCATGACTAAATGTTACCTTGCACTTCAGTTGGCATTGGGTAGCCAATAAAATGTGGTTTGGCACAGCAGTGGATCATCCTCATTGTTTTCACAAGGGTGAAATTTCACTATATTGATAGATTGATGGTTGGGAGCACACTCAGCTCACATGTTAACCGTCTGTGGTTCAGTCCCTGGCATGGGTGTAAACATTGCTGCCCCTGTTCACCTAGCAGTAAGTAGGTACCTGGGTTTTAGTCGACTGCTGTGGGTTGCATCGTTGGGGTGGCAGAATACCTTAGATAAGGCTGGGCTTTGAAATGAGTTGAAGTAAGATAACAGCACTTACCTAATTTCACGGCTTATAAGACTTGTTTTAGTTTCAATGGCTCGGCATCAAACGTAACTGGGAGAGCTACAGCCCACCCCACACCCCAAACTTATAGCTCCCATCACTGACCTCCAGTTTATAGGACACAGGGTGGTTTTTGGAGACATTTTGTGGAAAAAACATGCGTCTAATAAGCCACAAAATATGGTAGCTTGTAAAATTTATGTGTAAAAAGAAAAAATGTAATGCCACATGATGTAGTGTTACCTTGTGCCAGAAATGGCACTGAGAATCTCCTAAAAAAGTTGAATTGGGAAAACAGTGAGTTCTATCACACCTGACATTAAGTAAAAGTTCTTGCTTGGGGTCAATGCTCTTGGTGTAGCAGTAAAGCAACCTGTGGGGTTGGCAGACCAATTCCCACATCATTTCTTCCTTGAACAAATATTTTAAGTACCAAGTAGGTGTAAAGTTCAGATTGGATTGAGTAAGGAAGAGAGAATTAAGATTTTTCATGTATGCCTATGCACTCGGATATGTCGTACATGAATTCTGAACATACAGTCCAGTACACATTTCCAGCATCACTATTTTCTGAAAGAACTAACATGAGCAGCTTCTAGGATTATATCATTGTTATTGCATGAAGAGTTCCTTTTGTAGCTATAGAGCTGTCTTTTTTTATTGAATTAGCTTGTAAATGCATTGCAAAAATGCCAGTATCATTACAGACACATTATTATCAAATGAAACTCAGAGGTTGATTATATATTTTTTTAATTCCAGATTTCCTGAAGTTAATACTACAAAATATGTATGGTGATGATTAGTATATTACACTTGTGCATCATTTCCTTTGGTGCTACATTAGTATACACATTCATGTGATTTTTGTATTATTAATTTTCTTGTGATGGTTGTTATGGTTATTTAGAAAATGTTTACTAGTGGGTTTTAAATTGTTTCTGAAGAAAACCACTTGAGCTGCAAGAAATTACATCAATTTATTTTCAGTTTTAAAGATATATACTGGTGTAAATATACTTGTATGCAAAGAACTTAGTAGTACATATATGGAGAGGGTTAATTACTCTACTACTGGTTTTCTTTGGCAGATCTCAACTGAAATATTCAAATATGTAAAGTATTGAGCTTTTATTATTTATTTTTCAATACACTGGTCATGTCCCACCATAACACACTAGTATATACTTAGAAAAAGAGACAAGAGAATAAGTCGTTACTGACCTGGGGTACACGAATATAAAACACCATAGCAGCGGAAGGTGCTGTACTACATCATTCATGTCCCCACTATGACCACTCAAACTAGGCTGCCTAAATTGTATGTTGTTCTCCTTTGCCAGCCATTGGCATCTTTTTTTGTGAGAGAAAATAGAATTCTCTCACCCCCATGTGCACACCTTCATTTAAATATAGTATACATTACAAGGAAACAAGATAGGTGGATGGGTAATAGTATACAGAAGAGGAAAATATTTTGGTTTCCTGCTTAAAGTATGGTTGTAAATTATATTAACATTACAGCCCATTTCCCACATTCACTGGAATAAGAAATGGACTAATGTTAGAGGAAAAAATAGGGTTAAAGATCTGAAAATTCCTTATTGCCTGGAGTTTGGAATTAAACCACTGACCATAACATCATCACATTATCCAAAACAGAATCACATTTTCCCTGGCAACCTGATAACAGCAGGTTGCCCTTGGACTATGTGACTGATGGATTCTCAAAAATCTAAATGCCCTAGCCAATGGACATCCTGTTGTTCTTAGGTTAGTATCATTCTGAAGGCAAAAGTGCAATTTTCTCATGTAATGTGATGTCACTAGTCAGTGGGTTTGAATCTGAGCCAAGAAACCAAAAAGTTTTCCATATTTCACTTGGAACAGTTGAAAAAAATGTCTAGCCCTTGCAACCACTCTCGAAGATGAGATTAATTTCTGCCTTAGGTATCCGTCCTTTGAATGGTCTAGGCAGCAGGGCTAAAGTGCTCCAGACCAGTGGCATCTGGCTGTTTTCTGACTGGAATGACTTTGAGGATAAGGATCATGACTACCTTGGAAAATGTGATGTTCCAGCAAGATACAAAGATGTTTTAAAATGTCACTTGGAACAGCCAAACTAATAAATACATGTAGGATTAAAGATACTCAAAGGCATCCAGTCTTTTATTATATTTTTCACATTCATTAACATTATGGAATACTAGTGCTGCCACTCTAGTGAAAATCCATGACAGTATTACAGCTATTTCTTGTACTTTACCAGATGCAAAATACACCTAACTCAGTATTGTGCTACAAAAAATGAGATGTCAAAGTTTTACTTTAATCCTAACACTGTAAAAGTTTTGAAGTACACTGTATGTACACTTAGAGGTGGTACTGATAATTATCATTCCCATATAGTTTGCTTTATAAATATCCTTAATTGTTAATGTTATGTAGAATCTTAAGTATTTATGCTGCATGAGAAATATGAGTCATACATTATTTTTATTACATTCATGGAGGGAAGCACTAACCTCTAAGGGTTGTCGCAGTACAGTATTGGTTTAAATGTAAATCATTTGTCAGTGCCCTGATATCTGTAAAGTTATCCCTGTTTGTATGTGTGTGGTAAGCTACATGTAGTACTCTCAGCTAAACAAGGTTAAATAATAATAATCTACTGTAGAGTATTTGGCTGTAAACTATTCTTTATTTAAATCTGTATTAAAACATTGCATTATTCTTTGTAAGATTGTAGGAAGACAAAATTATTCCATTCCAAACTCAAACAAGCTGCAGAAAAAATTAGCCATTCTGTTCTCATCAAAATTAAGTTTTTATGATTCTCTAGTATTTACAGTATTGTATATATGTATTGTGTTAATAATTACAACCTTGTCACTTGATTAGTGTACTAGTTACAGTAAACTTTTTATTCTGTAAACCACTGCAGTAAATTTCATGTCTTTACTTAGTTTTTAATCAAATTGTATCTGCAATTGAGGTTGGTGTACTCATCTTTATATGAAGACAGATAACACAAGTTGCAGAACAAGCTTTTAATGGGATAATGTCTTGCTTTATCAAGTCATGACTTGATAAAACTACACAGAACGAAAAGTCCCAATAAAGTCTTGTCCTGCAACTTGTCTGTCTTCATACTTGCTGACAATATGCCATTCTATCCTACACTCAGACCCTTGTCGGTTTAGCACTTTCTTTGATTATAATAATAATATCCTACACTCATACTTTCCCAAGTTTCTTTGTCATGTCATGAAATTTATCTTAATGGTGTTCAATATTTTGTAAATTAGAACACTTCTTTTTGTAGTCCAATTCCCTTTATGTTGCTGAAAGGAAAATGTGTTTCATTATAAGATGCATCCTTGTCCAAGGAAAGTATAGACCTTTTAGCTATTGCAATTAGGATTCACTGTACAATATGTAGGTATGTATGTTCTTTGAAATCTCCCTTGAAATTTCTAAGAAGTAATTCAGCGACATTAAAACCTCCATGTAGCATTGGCTGTGATAGATAAATTAAGGTGCTCTTTTATGTGAGTACACAAATGCCTTGTAACCTCAGTTGTCAGTGAATAAATGTCAGACTCATTAATGTTTGGACACCCAGATAAATACATTGAAGTATGATCCAGATAAGTAGACATTGTTAGGTATGATCTTATGTCAGGACAACTTTCTTACTTTCTGTCATTTAACTGAAACTTGCTTCTACTGTAGTATTTTTGGAAGCTGTACAGGGTACAGCACTATAAATTCATCATATGACAATAACATATTTTAGATAATCGTAACGCTTTTTTCTGCCATTTTTGTAATTTTTTAGTAATACTGTATAGTATATAATTTGCAGCTCAGCATTTTCATTATGTATTGTATTCCTTCTTTTTATACTGTCTTACAGTAACCAACTTAGTTGGTGTCTATTACGCAAGTTGTAGTGAAAAATAGTCATTGAAAAAATTTTGTCCATATATGAGGTTTTATAAAACGTGATGAAAGTGGAAGTACAATGATGCTTGATTCTTATTATAGGCATATGGGATGTCACTTTACCCGAGGGATAATAGGGCAAAAAAATTAGTCTAGCTTTTTTAGCCCCTTTATTGCCATATAAATTACACAAGTTACAAGTAGCTAACATATGCTAAGGTCCTCTTTGACATAAAATCATAATTGGGAGTATGCCAATCAGGATCAGTGGGTATTGATTAATTTTGGTGGTATTGGTATTATCAGAACAGGCCTAACATTGAGCATTAACAAATTTTGATGATATTGGTATGAGTAGGAGTGGGTATTGGCTAATTTTAAAGGTATTGGTATTGGCCTAAAACTGAGTACTGGTATTGATATCAGCCAGAATTTGGTATCCTATCCCTAATCAAAGTCAAAGCAATAAAATATGTATCAGTATGACAACCACTATTTATTAGTCTGGATAAGATTATCAAAGAATTTGCTCTGAAAAAATTGGATTTTGCACTGAAAACATTTAGTTTTATAGTCCACAAGGGGCTGCCTCCCCCCCTGCTTCATACACCTATGGTTTTCAGAGCTTATATAGAGCATATATGTATTCACTACATGTAAAAATTACCATTTTGTCAAGTACATACAACAGTGATACAAAGGAATGTACGTATATGTTGTAATTTTTAAGCCAAATATGCCGACTATTCAATCCCACAATAATCCCTAATATTCCAAGCATAAGTTCATTGTTGCAATAACTCAGTGAAAATCATTTTAATCATCACAGTTAATATATTTGACTGATTTAAATAATACTGTATTAACTAAATTTAGCCAGACCTTATTCAAATTTGGTAGGATCAAAATATGATTTATGTTAATATTAGGAATGTAGGTTATGTTTCTAAGTTTTGGTGAAAAAAATAAATATTTCCCTATCATGTTAAGTTATGTAAATACTGTACTGTATATCTATCAATGTACACTGTAAAAAAATTTTTCAAGAAATCTGTTAAAGCCAGTTCAGCGTGTATGGCCTACTGGGCATATTAGGAATGACATATACAGTATAATGAGAATAAACTAATTTAGTATTTATAACAGTCATTCAGATGTTGACATACTGTTTTCGAGTTGATGAATACAGAAGAGTACAAGTTATATTTTGATTGAGTTGTATAAATGAGATGTGCCTTAATTATTGCTTTGCACATGTTTGTTTTTGGTGCTATTGGTTATAGATAGAAATGCATAGCAGATCCAAAAGCAAGATTGGATGTACAAGTGGAGAGTTATTAGTTATATAATATTGATTTTCTGTAATTCACCCAATTTTAATGTTATATTTTTTTATATAATCAAAGATTCATCTTTATTTCTCTAGAGAATTGTTCTATGATTTTATTGGAATTCAATAAAATGATAACAATGAAATAAGAATTTTATGTCTACTTCCTTTACAAGTGTGGATGTTAGTGGTGATAGTTTATTAGGCATCCCTGAATGGATACTGTGGGGAATTATCTCATCAAAGATCTGCCTAATTTCACACAGTCACGTCCCCCCTTCAATTGCACACCTTCCTGAAATAATAAATAAATAAAAATATTTCTTATAAACATACATAAACATTTACAATTCACTTGGTTGCAGTTTTGATACAATTATAATACAAATACAGTGGTACCTCGAGTTTCGAACAGCTCCCCAACTCTAACAATTATATAAGCGTATTTTTGTAGGTGTATTTTTGGGGGTCTGAAACGGACTAATCTAATTTACATTATTCCTTATGGGAACAAATTCATTTGGTATCGGCACTCAAACAGCCTTCTGGAACGAATTAAGTTCGTAACTCAAGGTACCACTGCTCAAGTTGATACAACTGCACATTCAGAAGAAAGTCACTTATTACGCATAGCTCTTTGGGCAAACTAATCCTAAAACTTGCTGCTTAATTCTAACCCTAGTATGTAATTTTAGGCATTACAGATATGTTACATTAAATTTATATCAGATCAGTCTATGTGCATATTACAGAGTGGTAGAAGTATACATATAGTGATAATGCATGAGCATTTACAGCCAATTACTGAATATAACATTTTAGCAGAGTATCCAAACATACATCAGTCTATTGCTTAGTGCAACCCTGGTGGTTTAGCACTTAGTTTTGAGTAAAATAATATTGCTTAGTACAATAAATGCTGATTTAAAGATATATGAATAAGAATTCATTCAATCACAGATTGTAAAGTAAACTGTATCGAAGGATCATACTAACACTGGATTTGAATTTGGATCAACATGTTACTGAAGGGACGTGAAGGACCTGGCAGTGATAATGTCAGAGAATCTCGCTTTCAAAGATCATAAAAATGTCTACCACATCTGCTAAAATTAAAAAATTAAAATCAAAATTTTTATTTCCTTGTAAAGCTTACAATGTTTGGTTTACATGTTGTAATATGTTAATTACGAAGAAGGCCACTAGCATGCCTAGGCATTTTGGGCAGGCTAATACTAATTCTTACTCTGATACTGTGTAGATCATGGAGCAGTACATTTGAATATACATTATTAGATAAATACATATTTAGATACATACCCAGCCAGGCACATACATAATTAGATTTACAACATTGAGGTAGTATGAGTCATGTAATAATATTACAAATGGTAAATTTAGTAATGGGATTGGATTTGTCTGTTTCTATTAAAGCTTATACTGTATATTGGAAGCATGTCTTAGGTGGACTTAGGACTAACTTAAGATTCAACAGGCAATAGCTATATGTATTAGGGCTGTATAGCCTTTGTGGCTTAGCACTTCTTTTTGATTTTAATAATAATAATATAAGTATTAGGAATTTTATGTTTACAGTCATTTGGGTGGGTGTAAGTGTAAATTAGGGGGAATTACAGATAACGAGAGTAGGACTATATTGTTTTGGTTGTGTTCATGATACAAAAAAGAAAATAAGGTGATTTTCATTTAATTTGTTTAGCTAATGATGGGATGTGTTAGGGAGATAAGATTTTTTTGACAGTAGTTTTGAAAATGGTGATTGAGTCTGCAATTCTAGAGTTTTCAGGCAGGGAGTTCCAGATTTTAGGCCCTTTTATGTACATCAAATTTTTGCAGAGGTTTAGCCAGACATGAGGAATGTCATAGAGATTTTTGTGTCTGGTATTATGTCTATGGGTCCTGTTGCAACTATCAAAGTGTTTTAGTTCAGGGCTAATATTAGAATTTATGGTTCTGTAAATGTAGGTTGCACAGTAGTAGGTGTGGATGTTCTGTACAGTAAGTTTAGGTCTTTGAATAGTAAGGGGGGGTTGCCTATGATTAGATTGCGAGATAATTCTTACTGCGGCTTTTTGTTGGGTTATTATTGGCTTTAGGTGGGTTTCTGCTGTTGAACCCCAGGCACAAATAGCATAGGTGAGGTAGGGATAGATGAGTGAATACAGTAGTATAGTGTGAGTAGGACTGATTGTGGTTCGTAGTAATGTATTTTAGAGAGGATCCCGACCATTTTGGATACTTTTTTTGTTATGTGTTGGGCATGGGTGCTGATTTTCATGTTGCTGTCAAGGTACATGCCCAGGAATTTGCCCTCATTTTATTTAGCAATAAGAGTGTTTTCAATCATAATTTTCAGTTGTGCAACACCTGCTCTGTTACCAAACATAATATAGAAGGTTTTGTCAGTATTAAGTGTAAGTTTATTAGCAGTCATCCAGATCGATGTTTTTACTAGCTCTTTGTTAACAATGGTGTTGAGGGAGGCAAGATTTGGGTGGGAGATGACATAACTCGTGTCGTCAGCAAAGAGAATAGGTTTAAGGTGGGAAGATCATAGATATATAAAAGGAAGAGCCGGGGACCAAGAACACTCCCCTGTGGCACTCCAGTATCAAGTGGTCGTGTTGATGAGATTGTGTCATTGATGGAGACATACTGATGCCTGTTAGTAAGATAGGATTTGAAATATGCAAGGGCATGGCCTCTTATACCATAATGGTCAAGTTTGCAGAGTAGTATGCTGTGGTCTACTGTATCAAAAGCTTTCCTTATGTCAATAAAGAGTCTTAATGGAAAATGATAGGATGGATAATGAGAACCTTCAAAACTAGATGCCAAGCTATTGATGATTCTTTTCAAATTACTTGTTTTTTGTAAACTGGAGTACTGCTGTACGCTAATGGCCCCTTTCAAGGCAGACAGAATTGCAGACCTGGAGAATATATAGAGAATTTTCACTGCACGTATAGGTACAATAAAGCACCTAAATTACTGGAAATGGTTGAAGTCCCTTGACCTGTACTCCTTGGAATGCAGGTGAGAAAGATACATCATAATATACACTTGGAAAATCCTAGAGGGACTAGAACAAAATCTGTACATGGAAATCACTCCCTACAAAAGGAAAAGACTCAGCAGGCAGTACAACAATCCTCAATGAAAAGCAGGGGTACCATGAGTACACTAAGAGACAACACAATAAGTGTCAGGGATCCAAGACTGCTCAACTGCCTCCCAGCAAACATATGGGGATTACCAATTGAATCCTAGCTGTCTCCAAGAGGGGCCTGGACAGGCACCTAAAGTCAGTGCCTGACCAGCCGGGCTGTGGTTCATATGTTGGTTTGCATGTGGTCAGCAGTGAAAGCTTGGTTGATCAGGCCCTGATCCACTGCATGCTTGGTCACTGACCAGACTGTGGGGGAACTGACCCCTGGTATACATACTGAACAAGAACAATTACAAAATTAGCAACAATTAAAACTACTGACTTCAAATTTGGCATTTGGTGTTTTAGGGGGTATAACCCTTAATGCATTCTACAATAAACCATTGTCTATACTGAGTTCTACAGTGTGATAAGGTTCCTGATGGCATTTGTGTAACATGTGAAGCCGCTCAAACACAGGTGGAGATCTAGAAGGCTGCTGCAGCTCTGTTTGACCCTTATGGGTTTAGCAATTAGTTATGATTATACAAGCAGGCTCCACTTTACAGCATTTTGCCAGTGTACAGTGGTTTTCAATTATACCCATGCTTCATTTATTCAGACTTCCTACAATAAATTTATTCACCACTTGCTATGTTTACCTGGAGTTTACCTGGAGAGAGTTCTGGGGGTCAACACCCCCGCGGCCCGGTCTGTGACCAGGCCTCCTGGTGGATCAGAGCCTGATCAACCAGGCTGTTGCTGCTGGCTAAGGATAAAAATATTTTAAGGTAAGTAATGTGTACTGTATATGTATTTTTTAGGCCTAGTTCTACTGCTCACTTAATATATGATAAAATATATTATCAGGCTTTTATACGCATTTTAAGAGAGAGAGATTTCGTTCGGATTTTTAACCCCGGAGGGTTAGCCACCCAGGATAACCCAAGAAAGTCAGTGCGTCATCGAGGACTGTCTAACTTATTTCCATTGGGGTCCTTAATCTTGTCCCCCAGGATGCGACCCACACCAGTCGACTAACACCCAGGTACCTATTTGCTGCTAGGTGAACAGGACAACAGGTGTAAGGAAACGTGTCGAAATGTTTCCACCCGCCGGGAATCGAACCCGGGCCCTCCGTGTGTGAAGCGGGAGCTTTAGCCACCAGGCCACCGGGCCACCGTCCAGGCCACTTTAAAGTGATTTTCCTTTCACAGCATTTGCTCGGAACCTAACCTGCTGTGTAAGCGGGGCCTTCTTGTAATAATAATAATATAATATTTTTATTTACTACAAGTACCTGTACATGGTATACAGGCCTAGCTGACATCAATTACATACTACTATATAGAAAGCCCCTTGTTATGCATTATTATTATTATTATAATCAAAAAGAAGCGCTAAGCCACAAGGACTATACAGCCCCTTGTTATGCAGAGCATTTTGGGCAAATTAGGTCCTTGTCCTAGGATGCGACCCACACCAGTTGACTAACTCCCAGGTACCCATTTTACTGATGGGTGAACATGGACAACCGGTGTAGAGAAACATGCCCAATGTTTCTACCCGCGCTGGGAATCAAACACAGACCCTCGCCGTGTGAAGCAAGAGCTTTAGCGATCAGGCCCATCACAGTTGTTCATCAGTGTCTAGCTGGCACAAGGCACTGAGCATTATATGAATATGAAGCATCTAACATTAAACTATTTTTTGCTTATGGAAATAGTATGTTTTCATTTGCTATGAATACGAACAATCCACTCTAATTATAACAAATTCAATATAACTTATATAGCTTACAAGTTCTTGGTTTTAATATGGGTAGAGGTCCATAGGCTGATATTACAATTAATTTAGAATATGCTTCGATATGAGTTGTAATACTCTGAAGTAAATTAAATAATGAATCTTTTTGTAAGAGTATTATATTTTATAATTTGATTGACAACAGAGCATGTTTATCTTATCCCTAGTAGCAGTTGGGAAGCAGTCATGTCAGTGCTGCTTTCCCCAGAATTACACATGTATTTAAAAGTCTATTTAATTATCTTTTATTATTTATGATAAATACTTTTACTGTATCGAAAACTAAATCAATTTAATATTTTATGACATAGAAACTGAATTAAAACTATTTTTTTTAATTCAGTTACTTTGTTTTAATTGAATTGACGCCTTCCTGTAAGGACATCAGTCGTTTTCTGACTGGGTGATAAGTCATGCTTTATTTGACTACACTGACCTCGATTATCAATTGAGAACAGATAATCAACACATTTGCATGTAATCCATGGTGATGAATCCATTACTCTTGAAATCTCTAAGATGATGTGGCTTAACTCATTAATTTCTATAGCCCAAACAGGACTAACTTTCAGTGTTTGGAAATTTCTACAAGTGTCTAACATCGTGGGAACCATGTGATGTTGCCTTAGGCCAACTCTTCTTCTTGCAGCTAAGACAACCAGTGGACTGCCTCTCCAGGACTGTCTTCCCTCAAGGGAGGTTCCTAGATGCTGGTGAGGGGCTCTTGATCTAGGGAATTGGATATGTGCTCCGGTTCCCTGAATTGAGTCTGAATACCTTCCATCCCCCCCCCCCCACATGCGCTGTATAATACTACGGGTCTAGCGCTTCCCCATGATTCTAATAATAATCCAGGACTGGCTGGCAAAGCAATAAGCAAAGTATTTTGTTAACTTGACGGTGCATATTTTTGCGGCTAAGTTATCGACACACTCAAGACCTGACAGCTATATAATGATAGTGTTGATGTAAGGGAAATCAGGATAAAAATAAGCGAACTTTGTGGATATTATGCTGAAAAAATATCCTGTGCGGGGATTAAAAACGTTATATGGTTAACCATGCTGGTCCCATACAGGCCTCTTGGAACTATATATAGGTAACCATATTAATTCTGTAATACCCATTTCGAGCAACATATGGGCAACCATGTAAGAATAACAGTGAAGAAATAGTAAGGTCATTTCCTCTGTCAGATATGTACCATGATGTGCCAACACAAATGCGTTTTTAAAGATTTTGAAAAATTTCCAACACATTTAGGTGAATAATTTGGGTGATAGTAAAATTATGCACGGTGATGATAAAGACAACAATTACACGCTGATAATGAGAGCATAATTTATCTTTTCAGATCAATACCCGCTGCTTCTAGAGAGCTTTCGAAATGAATGGTCCCCTCTCAAGATGCAGTAATTTTGAGGATGATTATGATCCTAAAAATGTGCAGCTGGATTTTGATGTTATTTATCCAGACAACATCGTGGACTTTACACAAATAACCCTCACACAAGAGGCAAACTTTACGACATTTCGGTCCGACTTGGACAGTAGAAGAACGACCACGAAATGAAAAAAATAACTTCTTTTGGGTTTTACGTTGTTAAATACCAGGTATTTTAATTTTAAATGTTTTATTCATTGATGTTTTGGGTTTTAAATTTTTAAATGGTAGGCATTTAAATTCTCTTAGTTTTAAATATTTTTTTTTAAATATATATTTTATAGTTTGTGTCCCTTGTTCAGGTTCTTCACAATCAGGAACATGGACACGGGGGTCGTCCCACAACTGCTATAAAACAAGAGACATAGCCCCACTCCACAAATGGGGTAGTAAAGCAATCGCAAAGAATTACAGACCGATAGCACTAACGTCACATATCATAAAAATCTTTGAAAGGGTCCTAAGAAGCAAGATCACCACCCATCTAGATACCCATCAACTACACAACCCAGGGCAACATGGGTTTAGAACAGGTCGCTCCTGTCTGTCCCAACTACTGGACCACTATGACAAGGTCCTGGATGCTCTAGAAGATAAACAGAATGTAGATGTAATATACACAGACTTTGCAAAAGTCTTTGACAAGTGTAACCACGGTGTAATAGCGCACAAAATGCATGATAAAGGAATAAAAGTGTGGAAAATACTGTATATATTTTCCAGAAATTCAGTATTTATATGTAAATAGATGGCCATACTGTATTTAATAATATTTATGTCATAGAAAACGGAAAGCCTGCGTCTGCGTAGAAGGGACTCGCCATCTTGGTTTTGAATTTTGTACAAACGTTGGTGTAATTGGGAAGAATTCTTCGTGCTCTAGAGGTTAAAATTGTGCTGACACCTCTCAAATAGGAGGCGAAATTGGTGGATATGCATTCCTGTATAACTTGAGATATCAAACGACTGGACAAGACAGCTCTAGGAGCCTCAGATAAGCTCTCTAGATTTGTGTGTAATTCTGGCCAGCATTATTTTCATAGATTTAGTTAGAGTGAGGTTTTCTGAGTATGATACACATTAATCTCCAGTCAAATTGGTGAGTGATATTAAGATACATTTTCCTTCTGTTATGTAATTGTGTATATATATAACCATTTATTATTTTTAATATATAGTCCACAAATTTATATATTTACCAGTATTCCTGGTGTATGTATATTTCATTTAATTAATAGGTCCATAGCAACTTGTGGATATGACAGTTGTAGGTTTCGAAGGGGGACATTTTTTGCGACCTAGGTGTCCCAAATTTCTACTTGTCTATGTAACATTGACAAATAATAATTATCTTTGTTATCATTTACTGTTATATACATAATTAGTTACATTCAGATAAATGCCATTTTCCACAAACAGGAAAAGTTGGTAGATGGATCTATAATTTCCTAACAAATAGAACACAAAGAGTAGTAGTGAATAGAATAAAGTCCGAGACGGCTTCGCTGAAAAGTTCTGTTCCACAAGGCACAGTACTCGCACCCATCCTGTTCCTCTTCCTCATATCTGACATAGACAGGAATGTAAGCCACAGCACCATGTCTTCCTTTGCAGATGACACCCGAATTTGCATGACAGCGTCCTCCATTGAAGACACTACAAGACTCCAGGCGGACATCAACCAAATCTTTAAATGGGCTGCAGAAAACAATATGAAGTTCAATGATGAGAAATTTCAATTTTTCCGATATGGAAAACGTGAAGAAATTGTTGTTTGTCCGTCGATTCGACGAGGACCATCTAGTCATCCTGGGGTCGAAGTTGATGGGTACGCAGATGACTTGTCAGGCCAATCCACGCACGAAACGTTCTCTGGCAGTGTGGACAGGGAAGGGTGGCGGCATGGAGGGGTCTGATGGCTCTGGTCTTCCTCGCCTGCCTGCGCTGCTCAGCTAGTGAGATTCTGCTTGCCTCGCAGGATGTTGCCCCTTTCTGGACAACTGCTCGCCAGTCATTCCTGTCCTGAGCTATCAGCTCCCACATGGTGTGGTTGATGTTGAAAGCTTTCAGAGCAGTCTTAAGAGTGTCCTTATAGCGCTTCTTTTGGCCTCCTTGAGAGCACTTTCCATGCTGCGGTTCGCCAAACAAGTTTCTTTGGCAGCCGGTGGTCTGGCATGCGAGCAACGTGACCTGCCCAGCGAAGCTGTGTCTGCATTAGGATGGTGTAGATGCTAGGCAGGCCAGCTGTAGTCAGCACTTCTGTGTCTGGGATCTTATCTTGCCATTTGATGCCAAGAATTTTTCTGAGCCGTGTGGTGTGAAAGTGGTTCAACTTTCTGGCGTGACATCTGCAGACAGTCCAGGTTTCGCAGCCATAGAGAAATGTGGTGAGGACTATGGCTCTGTACACCTTGATTTTGGTGCTTGTGGTGATGCCTCTTCGGTTCCATACATTCTTGTGGAGCCTGCCGAAGGTGGCACTGGCTTTGGCAAGTCTGGCATTCACCTCATCATCGATGACAACGTTTCTGGAAAGGGTACTGCCGAGGTAGGTGAATTTGTCTACGGCGTTCAGTCGCTGCCCGTTGATGGTGATGTTTGGCTCAACATACATCTTTCCCGGAGCAGGCTGGTGCATCACTTCAGTCTTCGTTGTACTGATTGTCAGCCCGAAGTTGTTGCAGGCGTCAGAGAACTTGTCAACACTGTGCTGCATGGCGGCTTCTGAAGCAGCGTTGAGGGCGCAGTCATCAGCAAATAGCAGGTCATTGATGGTGTCAGTTGCAGCCTTGGTTTTTGCTTGAAGCCTCCTGAGGTTGAAGACAGACCCATCTGTACGGTACCTGATGCCGATTCCTGCGTCTGTGTCCCTGAATGCGTCTGTAAGCATGGCCGAGAACATCAGGCTGAACAGGGTGGGAGCAAGCACGCAGCCTTGTTTCACTCCATTTGAGACTGGGAATGGTTTAGACGTCTCTCAGTTGTCTTGGACTCTGGCCAGCATTCCATCGTGAAGTTGGCGTACGATGGCGATAAACGTCTTTGGGCAGCCGTACTTTGCCATGATTCTCCAAAGGCCCTACTACATCGGAGTATAAAACAAATTCCAACCACACAATAGAGCGAAAAACTGATGTCAAAGACCTGGGAATGATCATGTCAGAGGATCTCACCTTCAAAGACCATAACATTGTTTCAATCGCATCTGCTAGAAAAATGATGGGATGGATAATGAGAACCTTCCAAACTAGGGATGTCAAGCCCATGATGACACTCTTCTGGTCACTTGTTCTATCTAGGCTGGAATATTGCTGCACACTAACAGCACCTTTCAAGGCAGGTGAAATTGCTGACCTAGAAACTGTTGAGAGAACCTTCATGGCACACAAAACTGCGATAAAACGCCTCACTTACTGAGAATACTTGAAGTTCCTCAGCCTGTACTCCCTAAAACACAGGCGGGAGATACATGATTATATACACTTGAAAAATCCAAGAGGGATTAGTACCAAACTTGCACACGAAAATCACTCCATATGAAAGCAAAAGACTCAGCAGACGATGCAACATCCCCCCAATGAAAAACGGGCACCACTAGCACAATAAGAGACAATACAGTAAGTGTCAGGGACCTAAGACTGTTCAACTGCCTCCCAGCATACATAAGGGATATTGCCAATAGATCCCTGGCTGTCTTCAAGAAGGCTTTGGACAGGCACCTAAATTCAGTACCTGACTAGCTGGGCTGTGGTTCGTACGTCGGGTTGTGTGCGGCCAGCAGTAAGAGCCTGGTTGATCAGGCCCTGATCCACCATGAGGCCTGGTAACAGACTGGACCGCGGGAGCGTTGACCCCCGAAATCCTCTCCAGGTATACTCCAGGTAAGAGCAGCCATGAGGCGCGGGGGTCCCAGTAAACACCAGACTGGAAATTTATGGTGATTACAGTGAATACAATTTATGCCACAAGAGGTAACGCGCCTCATCAATTTAATTTTTTATCTACTTTGCCAATACTGTTAACATTAAATAGCATATTTTTATACAGCTGTTTTCCGGAAATTATTATTATTATTGAATATGTTCTGGTTTGGCATAGCCATTTAAAGTGGTATTTGCTATGATACTCTGACATGTCCTGAGTGATATTTCTTAACTTAGATTAACAGTTACCTTGATTAACTCTTCCACTTTTTATTATATAGGAGTTCATATATAAATGATAATGATAGCCCTAGATATAACCATGAAAATAAAAGAACCAATAATATATTGTTGGTGAACTTGAGGAGTTCAGAAGATGGATGGTTACGGCTCCTCAAATTTTGTAAAGGTGTAAAAAAAATAGTGGAGCTAATGTGGAGGCCTGTGAGTCTGTGCAATTGGACAAAAATGTAACAAATCACCCCATGCTTCAGATACGAAGAACTTGAGGTCTCATAGGAAGTCCAAAGGTCACTAAAGTTTACAGATGTCACATAGACAACACCGACAAAATGACATGCTCACTGATATCTGGAAAACTCACACCAGGGCTACAGATAGTATATGTGACTTGTGCCATGTGAATGACTTATCTACCTGCAATTCTGGGCTCTCGTACAAAAGGGGTTGCGTGTCCTACCAACAGGAGCCAATGTCACTCGAAGAGTTCAGGGTTGAGATAGCAACATATGCAAGAACAGAGAAGTCAGATCACGCCGTTCAAAGTTTTATTAGAGAACTTTGAAACAAGAGTATACAAAATGGCCTTATTGCCTCTAGATTTTGTGAGGTAAACCATATCAGTGTACCACTGTCCTTAGTTCCAGAAGAATAGGCAGACATATAAATTCTCAGCATATGAGGAATTGCGTAGACCTAGATGGTTGTGCGAGATCACCCTCTACTCATTTGACAGGGGCCTCTTTGAATCATTTGGTAAATTTTAATTTATTCAATAGTCCCTACAACATTAGCTGATTTTTTTTCAGCTATATAAAAAATAATATTTTCAAAACACTAACACATGGGGTGTTGTGGGTAGCACTCTTGGGGACAAGATTTAAGTGCCCCAGTGAAAATAAGACAGTCCCTGAAGACGCACTTACTTTATTGGGTTTATTCAAGGTAGCTAAACTCTGGGTTAAAAATCCTAACAAAATCTTATCATATTCTTAATACCTCTTACTGAAACTGAAGGACCTAAGCCGAGTGGAAACTTTCGGTGTTTCGTTACACCCAAAGTCATGTTCACCCAGCAGTAAATAGGTTCCTGGATGTTAACAGACTGATGAAGGTCACATCTTGGGAAGATGATCAAAGAATCTCAATAGAAATAAACCACACTGGCCTTTTGTTGAATTAAACAAGACTGGATCCATCAGCAGTGGCACAGCTATATGGGGACACACGGACTGTCTTGGAATATTCTGGGTTGGTAACCTGGGTTAATGATTTAAATAAAATCTTGGTAGGTTTTCTACTCAATTAAAAGGAAAACTACAGTAGAATCCTAGGATTAGATATATCATGCAGTTATAGTGTCACTGATATATGCATATATTAGACAGGTCCAATAAAATAAAGTTGTGAAAATGTTTGCTTCACAAGTTTTATTTTGTTACACTGTTTCTAAGTAACATTCAGACCAATTTTCAGGAAATTTCGTTCAGTTATAGGGGTCGCGCAAAAAGGAGTCTCTCGCCGACAGAAGAGAAACTGAAAAAAAATAATTTTTGTTCTCTCGTATAGCATAGCTCCAATTTTCTCTGAAAGCAGAATGATTGAATCAATAACCAGTTTTTAGAGCTTTGTTGAGCGCGAAACGACCGAGTGATTATATGCGTATTGAAGAAGAGGTACCACTTGATTTAAATAAAGCAACGTGTTTGTCATGAGTTCTTGGATGAGAAATTGTCGGTTTTCATCGACCTTCGCCAACCACTGGACTATATATTCGACTGAAAAATCACTGAAAGTGGGTGTTTTCCCCAGCTGATTTCTCCCATTAAAAGTTGAAAAAGCGTTAATTTAAATTCTTAATCGTATTCTCCCATCTTTTCTCTTTCGAATTCAGTAAAGAAAGCATAGTGTCACAACAAAAAATTTCATACAATTCGCTTCTTAAGTTGAACTGATACCAGAATGCCATCACACACACCAGCTGTGGAGGAGCTAGCCATCCCTGCTAGCACATGTGGAACTACTGGTCTGCCACTACTGATACCTATGGCTACACCTGAATATGAGGATGAGTTTGTCATTTTTCCCAATACACACAACTACAACAGTCAGACGGACACCACACAGGTAACCCCCCTGGAAATTGGAGATGAGTCAGATGCACAGGACTTACCTGCAATGAATGATGAAACAGACTTGCCACAGGCACCATCAGAGAACACTAATGTAACCATGGTACCTGTTAAGATGATAGGTGTTAAAGAAAGCACTAACTCAGAAGTGTCATCCTCCGGAGAGGCATTGGATTCGCCTGACCTTCCTCATATTATAACAAATTTCCAGAAGAAAATTGAGCATTTTGAACAGATCCTGACAAGTTTAATAAATATATGTAATCAGGATGATGCTCTTCAGCATGGTGATGATGTCAAAAGTGCAGCAATCCCCATTCAGTTTCCAGCAATTTGTAAGAAAGAAGCCCATGACTCTTGCCTTCAAAACTTGCCTTTTAACTGGCTGTCAAAATGCCGAAAAATGCTTAAAAATAAAGGTCCTGAAGATAAAGACGTACAAACTATGCTATTTGCTCTTAATGGATTGTGAAAACGTGCAATGGCATTAAGTTTTATAACCTGCATGAACTGTATCACTGTAGGCAACAAGAGCATTTCACCCCTCCATGGAAGATGTGTTCATTTAATATCACATACCTACAAGTCCCTCCCAAGAAGCTCATTGCTAGTAATCCCTTCCTTAAATCTCTTGTTAGAGCAACTGCTCAAGAAGAAATTTCTCACCTAGCTGGTAGTAACAAGTTATCACAAGTTATATACACTGATGGATCTAAACAGGAGTCTTCTGGCAGGGCTGCATCTGCTCTTGTTGCCACCTCCCTAGTTAAGAACGATAATAAATTTGTTGAGTTAGGCATAAGAATTAACAACTGGGCGTCTACACTGCAAACTGAATTGTTTGCAATCCTAATGGCGCTAAAGCTAACCTATGACACTGAACTTACTGATTCTATGTCATCATTGAAGGCTCTTGGCTCATATAATGACCCCAACAACATGCTCATTGGGGAAGCCAGGTATAGATACTCAAAAATTAGGGACAAAGGAATTAATGTACAATTGCTATGGATCCCATCACACATTGGATTACTCCTTCATGATAAAGTTGATATGTTAGCCAAGAAGAGTATCGAGAAGGAGAATGTAGAATATAACTTTGGTATAACTGTGTCTAGCATTAGGAATAATATTAGGAGAGAAGTAAATAATGAAAATGATTGTTATAGGAATGCAGTTAGAAGCCTGAGTAGATCTATAACCCACTATGATAACATGAACGTATATAAGTATGTTTATGGAGCAACTTGCAATGTGAACAGACTGACTGATGTTGTAGTGGCCAGGCTTAGGCTTGGTTACAAGTACTTCTGGCAGTTTGGGAGACACACAGATGATGATCAAACTAAATGTAAATTATGTGATCAGGCATATGGTCATTCTCTTGAACACTATGTGCTTAATTGTCCACTTATTGAGGAATACAGAGACAGACAGTATAATAACCTATGTGACATGTCAAGATATCTTATTAATGAAAATAAGATACCAGATATACTAAGCAAATTTCCTAAATTTGCTTGTAACAGTTAAGTGAACTATAGATATGTAGATATAAATCCATATGTATTCCTGTTAGCCTTTTGGGGCCTAGCTCCTAGGCCTTTTGTGTATCCATATGCTCTCGCGCTACCGTCCACAGGATGGACATGGGGTGCACAATAAACTAGCCACTTCGGTGGCAAAATCTAAATCTAATCTAAGTGTCTGCACACTGTAGTCAGAGCATAATAGTTTTACCATCTTATGAGCAAGAGATTGTAATAACTCACTACAATGGATACATTACAAATTTTTTCATGGAACATTGCTTCCATCAGGAAGCGGTTGCCTGACTTACGTCATATTAGTGCAACCAAGAATATTGATGTCATCTGTTTGCAGGAATGTAGATTGAAAGATGGAGCACCTCCACCAAACTTGCCTGGATATGCAGCTTATAACCTAAGGTCAACCAACTGTTGTGTGATGTATGTCAGAAAGAACTTGCCACATTCACTCCTTTCCTTGCAGAGTCGAGTTAACATTCAGTATCATGGTGTCAAAGTATATGCAGGAGATTTTTCCATAAACATTTTTAATCTCTATGCCCCAGCGAACCAGCTTCGACCTGATGCTTTACCAGATCGCTTTACCAGGTAATGATTTAAAATACTCAAGAAATGTAATTGATAAAACTTTTAAAGTTGCTAGAAATACTTTTTACAATCCAAAAAGGGACAACCAGCCTTATTCAACTAAAAATATGTTGGTTCTCCCTTACCATGAAAACTTGGTTGATATGCCTTCTCTTCTTAAGACTTTTAATATTAAAGTTGTATTCAAAAATCTTGATACAGTAAAAAAACCTTTTGATAAAGAATTCCCCCCAAAATGCTGATGGATGTGTCTATAAGATTCCTTGTAAAATTTGCGATAAAGTTTATTACGGTCAAACTGGTAAAAATCTCGAACTAAGATTAAAACAACATAAATATAGCATTTGAACTGGACAAGATTCCAATGCTCTATTTATTCATGTAAGAGATTTTAACCATCCAATTGATTTTCAAAAAGTTGAGAAAGTACTATCAAGCAAGTCCATGGTCGACAGGAATATAATTGAATCTTGTTTCACAAAAAGCAGTTTTGACAATAATATGAATATTTCCTTTGGTTTATATAAATTAGATCCATTTATAATTAACAGAATTTAGGAAGAATTTAATAATACACTGGACAAATAATAATTTTTAAATTTTCTTGGGTAGAATAGTTTGTTGGTGAGTTGTGCAAAGTTGTCCAGCCGGGCCGGCGCGCGTCAGGTGTTTAACCGTTGTGGGATCTGATAGTGAGGTGTTGGCCAGACCCCTTATATAGCTTCCTTGGATGCTTTACTTTCATAGTTCCTTGATAATGTGAGTAGTCACGAAAGCGCTTGGAATTTCTCTATTCTTTCAGAGTGGTTGTTTTGTATATATATATATATATATATATATATATATATATATATATATATATATATATATATATATATATATATATATATATACATATATTGATAAAGGTAGGGAAGTTTTTATTGCATTTATGGATTTAGAAAATGCATATGATAGAGTGGATAGGGGAGCAATGTGGCAGATGTTGCAAGCGTATGGAATAAGTGGTAAGTTACTAAATGCTGTAAAGAGTTTTTATGAGGATAGTGAGGCTCAGGTTAGGGTGTATAGAAGAGAGGGAGACTACTTCCCGGTAAAAGTAGGTCTTACACAGGGATGTGTAATGTCACCATGGTTGTTTAATATATTTATAGATGGGGTTGTAAAAGAAGTAAATGCTGGGGAGAGGGGTGGGATTAAATTATGGGAAATTAAATACAAAATGGGAATTGACACAGTTGCTTTTTGCTGATGATACTGTGCTTATGGGAGATTCTAAAGAAAAATTGCAAAGGTTAGTGGACGAGTTTGGGAGTGTGTGTAAAGGTAGAAAGTTGAAAGTGAACATAGGAAAAAGTAAGGTGATGAGGGTATCAAATTATTTAGATAAAGAAAAATTGGATATCAAATTGGGGAGGAGGAGTATGGAAGAAGTAAATGTTTTCAGATATTTGGGAGTTGACGTGTCGGCGGATGGATTTATGAAGGATGAGGTTAATCATAGAATTGATGAGGGAAAAAAGGCGAGTGGTGCGTTGAGGTATATGTGGAGACAAAAAAGTTATCTATGTAGGCAAAGAAGGGAATGTATGAAAGTATAGTAGTACCAACACTCTTATATGGGTGTGAAGCTTGGGTTGTAAATGCTGCAGCGAGGAGGCGGTTGGAGGCAGTGGAGATGTCCTGTCTAAGGACAATGTGTGGTGTAAATATTATACAGAAAATTCGGAGTGTGGAAATTAGGAGAAGGTATGGAGTTAATAAAAGTATAAGTCAGAGGGCTGAAGAGGGGTTGTTGAGGTGGTTTGGTCATTTAGAGAGAATGGATCAAAGTAGAATGATATGGAGAGCGTATAAATCTGTAGGGAAAGGAAGGCGGGGTAGGGGTCGTCCTCGAAAAGGTTGGAAGGGGTAAATGAGGTTTTGTGGGCGAGGGGCTTGGACTTCCAGCAGGCGTGCGTGAGCGTGTTCGATAGGAGTGAATGGAGACGAATGGTATTTGGGACCTGACGAGCTGTTGGAGTGTGAACAGGGTAATATTTAGTGAAGGGATTCAGGGAATCCGGTTATTTTTATATAGCCAGACATGAGTCCTGGAAATGGGAAGTACAATGCCTGCACTTTAAAGGAGGGGTTCGGGATATTGGCAGTTTGGAGGGATATGTTGTGTATCTTTATACGTATATGCTGTTGTATTCTGAGCATGTCTGCAAAAACAGTGATTATGTGTGAGTGAGGTGAAAGTATTGAAAAATGATGAAAGTATTTTCTTTTTGGGGATTTTCTTTCTTTTTGGGTCACCCTGCCTCGGTGGGAGACGGCCGACTTGTTAAATATATATATATATATATATATATATATATATATATATATATATATATATATATATATATATATATATATATATATATATATATATATAACAAGTCGAGACCTGGTATTTGACCATGTCTCGAGGCGGATAAGGGCCTGATCAACCAGGCTGTTACTTCTGGCCTCACGTAGACTGATGTATGAACCACAATAATAATAAAAATAATAAGGCCAGCAACAATAATAAAAACAAAAATGCCAATAATAATATTAATAATGATAATAAAAATAATAATAATGACAATAATAATAATAAAAATATATAATATATTGACTATATATAGTATGCGGTAAATGTTTGGTTTAGGGGCTGGTGAGTGTAGCCTAAATTTATAATTTAAAGTGACTAATATTAATTGGTTCGTGTAATGGAGATTGTTTTAGCTTGTGTAAATTGAAAAAAAGCTGATTTATGTATATTTTGTCTCGAGAATAAAATATTTATAAATTACTATTTTTTTTTTAAATGTTGAGGTAAATAGTGTAACCTCACCCAACATAACCCAACCTAACACAACATAACCCAACCTACGCAACATAATCTAGCCTAACTTAACTCAACCTAGTACAACATAACCCAACTTATAACTCACCCTAACACAACATAACACAACCTAGCACAACATAACTCAACCAAACACAACTTAACCTAACACAACAAAACTCAACCTAACACAATATAATCCAACCTAGCGTAACATAAATGAACCTGACACAACATAACCTAACACATAATACAACCTAACTCAACCATACACAACTTAACACAACAGCTCACCCTAACACAACATAACCCAACCTAAAACAACATAGCACAACATAACTCAACCTAACACAACTTAACCTAACACAACAAAACTCAACCTAACACAATATAATCCAACCTAGCATAACATAAATGAACCTGACACAACATAACCTAACACATAACACAACCTAACTCAACCATACACAACCTAACACAACAGCTCACCCTAACACAACATAACCCAACCTAAAACAACATAGCACAACATAACCCAACATAACCTAGCCTAACGCAACATAACTCAACCTAACACAGCATAACCCAACCTAACAGATCACCCAGCTTATAACTCACCCTAACACAACATACCCAAACAACATAGCACAACATAACCCCACATAGCACAACTTAACCTAGCCTAACACAACATAACTCAACCTAACAGTATAATCCAACCTAGCACAACATAAACTAACCTGACACAACATAACCTAACACATAACACAGCCTAACTCAACCTAACATAACCCAACACAACCTAACCCAACATAACACAACTTAACAAAACATAATACAACATAACTCACCCTAACACAACATAACCCAACCTAACATAACTCTCACTATCACAAATAATCCAACCTAACACAAAATAAACCAACCTAACACAATCTAACTCAGCACAACATAACTGAACTTAACACAACATAAGCCAGCCTAACACGATATAACTCAACCTAACGCAACATACCCCAACCAAACATAACACACCCTACCACAACATAACCCAACCTAACACAACATAAACCAATCTGACACATAACCTAACACAACATACCCCAACCTAATACAACATAAACCAACCTGACACATAACTCAGTCTAACAACATACCCCAACATAACTCGCCTAACACAACCTAACACAACCTAACTGAACCTAACAAACTATTACATTCTAAACAACAGTAGTATTGTTAAAATAATCAAGGTGCTATTCTCAGGTGCTAAAGTAGAATAAGTTCACAATTTTGCCATTATATTCCAAAGCTCATTTATTTGATTACCACTTTATTGTTCACCACAACCTATATTAGTCCCTTTTATATTATAATTTTATACTATAATTCTAACTTTAAAAAATTACCTTTATAGTATTACCTACTATCATATTCCCAAGCTCCATTATTTGATCATCACTTTATTTGTATTAGTCCCTTTTATATTGTCTCCTTTATTTTAGCTTAAAAAAAAAAAACTACCTTAGCTCATTATTTTACATTTGTTAAATAATTCAGGTGCTATTTTTTAGCTTAAGACTATTTACTTTGTTTTATACTTAATTCTAACTATAGATTCACTACAAATCTTATGATTACAAGCATTGATCCTGATACCAACCTCTTATTTAATGACTTAAATGAATCAAACAGTTACTGTAATTACTACACTGCAGAACAATCAAAGGCACTTCTCAGTGCCAACAACAACATAACTATCTTTAACTACAATATCAGATCTTTAAGCAAGCATTACGATGACCTCATAGCATTACTAAATTCCTTACATGCCAATATGTCCATCATTACACTAACTGAAACCTGGCTAAAGCCTGATAGTACAGATGTCTATGCCATTCCTGGTTACACAGCCATACACAACTGTAGGCCAGACCAACAAGGGGGTGGCACAGCCATATACTACTCAGACCAACTAGAATGTATCACTAATACTTGCACAAGGGATGAACATGGGGAATATATAATAGCTAAATTCAAATCCAAATACCTACAAAAACCTCTCACATTGATAAACATCTACAGAGTTCCACAGTCAAACATTAGCCAATTTAGTCAAAACCTAGGAAGTATGATAACTGATGCACGCATGAACAAAGATCACTTACTACTCTCAGGTGACTTCAATATAAATCTCCTGCAAGACCAGGACCCACACGTTACTGAATTCACAAACACAATGAGTAACTGTATGTTACTACCAACAGTAACAAAACCTACAAGAGTTACAGAGACTAGTGTTTCCCTACTTGACCACATCTGGACCAACACCATATCCCCTTTAAAATCGGGCATAATTACAGATAATACCACAGACCACTACCCTACTTTCCTCATAACAACTCTTGGTAAACTACCCCAAGACACTACTAAAGTCACCTTCAGACTTCACAATGAGGCAGCCATTAATAACTTCACAACAGCAGTAGCAAACATTGATTGGCACACTGAGCTAGAAATCTATACAGATATTGACGAATGTATTAATAATTTTCTAAAAAAGACCCAATACCTCTATAACAAGCACTGCCCTAAAAAAACTAAACAGATGACAGCTAAGAGACTGAACAGTCCCTGGCTAACACCCAGCATTCTCAAATCCATAAATACAAAACACCAATATGAAAAACAGTACAGAATGGGTCACATAACCAGAGACCAAACAAAACGTTACTCGTCAATCCTAACCAGCCTGATAAGAAGGGCAAAAAAATTGTATTATGAGAACAGATTATCCAACTTACGAGGTGATATAAAAAAGACCTGGAAAACCCTATCAGAAATTCTGGGAACAAAAAAGATATCACGAAATAGCGAAATAAAATTAGCAAAATCAGATGAACCCCAACTCCCACCAACAGAAACAGCAAACAGACTCAATGATTTCTTCTCCACTATAGGACAAAACCTTGCCAATAAAATCCCAAGCTCAGATACCCCACCAAATGACTACCTCACCGGCAACTACCCGAACACACTGTTCCTAGCTCCGACTAACCCATACGAAGTCTCCCTTATTATCAACGCACTAAAAAACAAGGCAGGAGATTTAAATACCTTACCACCCTTTATATACAAAAAACTGTCACAAGTGCTATCACCAATCATTGCAACACTCTTTAACAAATCCATAGAATCCTCCACCTTCCCTACAGTACTCAAAATAGCAAGGGTCACCCCGATCCACAAAGGAGGAGACCAAACAGAGTTGAATAACTATAGGCCAATATCCAACTTACACCCTCTCAAAAATCTTCGAAAAATTAATTCATAAACGAATCTACTCCTACCTTATCTCCCAAAACATACTCAACCCCTGCCAATTTGGATTCAGGCCTAATAAAAATACTAATGATGCTATTATACACATGCTAGAACATATATACACTGCAATAGAGAAAAAAGAAGTCCTACTGGGGATCTTCATTGACTTACGTAAAGCTTTTGATACAGTTGACCATGACTTGCTCCACGTAAAATTGTCACACTATGGTATAAGAGGGCACTCCCTCAACTACCTCAAGTCATACCTCAGCAACAGAAGCCAATATGTGTACGCAAATGGGGCAAACTCTTCTGCGCAACCAATTACAGTTGGTGTCCCACAGGGAAGTGTCCTTGGCCCTCTTCTCTTTCTCCTATACATAAATGACCTTCCAAATGCTTCGCAATTACTCAAACCCACACTATTTGCAGATGACACTACATACGCCTTCTCTCACCCGAGCCCAGTCACGCTAGCCAATACTGTAAATACCGAATTACAGAAAATATCTACCTGGATGAGGACTAACAAACTTACACTAAACATTGACAAAACCTACTTCATTCAGTTTGGTAACAGAGCTACAGATGTCCCTCTTAACATAATGATAAACGGATCACCTATCACAAAGCTAACAGAGGGAAAATTCTTAGGAATCCACCTTGATAATAGACTCAAATTTCATACACATATACAACAAATTTCTAAGAAAATTTCCAAGACTGTAGGCATACTATCGAAGATACGGTACTATGTTCCACAGTCAGCCCTCCTGGCCCTATATCACTCTCTTATTTACCCCTATCTCACCTATGGAATTTGTGCATGGGGCTCAACAACAATTAACCATCTCAGACCACTAATTACCCAACAAAAGGCTGCAGTTAGAATGATAACAAATTCTCACTACAGGCAGCACACTCCACCAATATTCAATACACTAAACCTACTCACCATACAAAACATCCATACTTATTACTGCACCTATTACATACATAGAACACTTAACTCTGATATTAACCCTCCCCTCAAACATTTCCTTGCCAACCTCAACAGAACACATGACCATAACACAAGGCACAGATCACTCTTTGATGTTCCTCGTGTCCATCTCACGCTATGCAAAAACTCAATGCACATAAAAGGCCCTAAAATCTGGAATTCATTACCTGTAAATATAAAAGAAACACTACCTGTTTATAAATTCAAGTCTCTTCTCAAAGATCACTTACTCACCCAAAACCAAATAAATACTGAATAACTGAACCTTATAAATTGTATATCTTAAATGTTTCTCACAATTATATCACATAAATGTTAAACCTAAAACCCAATCTAACTTTATTATTTTTTAAATACACTACCTAACAGAATACTCCATACGACTGAATGTACAACAATGCAAGCAACCATATGACCTGTCTTTGTAATACTCATTTGTGCTTTATAGTTATCTGTTTACAATAATGTTTTATCACTGATTTCATCATTGCTTAGTTAATCTTAAGTTAATTTTAAGCCAGCCCATAATGCTATGTATAGTATAAGTGGCTTTAGCATTCTGCTCTTATCTGTATTTTTTTGTACCTCTGTATGTATGCTCAAATTGTTAATAAATAAATAAAAAAATAAATAAATAAATTCATAATTTACACGAGACAGTCTAAAAATCATGTTCGTCTTGGCCACAAAAGTAGTGATATTATTTGGTGAAAAGTCAAGTCACGTGAATTCACTTTAATTAAAGAAAACCTAAACACTTTGTACAATGGTTTATATCCATATTTTAGCTAAAAATTAGAATATGTCAGAAAATGCTTCATCCAGGTCTGAATCGTCGAACTATGTAATTACATAACGTTTTAACATATTTTTTCCGGTTTTTAATATATTTTTCTTCTTTCAACAAACCGGCCATATGAATGTTTACTCCTTCGTTCTTCTCCTCGTTGAAGTATTTTTAGCGGCTAATATCGGCCAGATAAGCAACATGCACAAGAAATAACCTTTTTTTTCCGGGGAATGGACAACTTGATAGCATTTTAAACACTTGAAATATAGGGTGCGTATAGACCAGCCCCTGAAAGAGATATCACCATACAGGTATACCCATAACCTCCTGAGAGATATCAGCCATACAGGTATACCCATAACCTGAGAGATATCAGCCATACAGGTATACTCATAACCTCCTGAGACATATCAGCCATACAGGTATACCCATAACCTGAGACATATCAGCAATACAGGTATACCCATAACCTCCTGAGAGATATCAGCCATACAGGTATACTCATAACCTCCTGAGAGATATCAGCCATACAGGTATACCCATAACCTCCTGAGAGATATCAGCCATACAGGTATACCCATAACCTCCTGAGAGATATCAGCCATACAGGTATACCCATAACCTCCTGAGAGATATCAGCCATACAGGTATACTCATAACCTCCTGAGACATATCAGCCATACAGGTATACCCATAACCTCCTGAGAGATATCAGCCATACAGGTATACTCATAACCTCCTGAGAGATATCAGCCATACAGGTATACTCATAACCTCCTGAGAGATATCAGCCATACAGGTATACCCATAACCTCCTGAGAGATATCAGCCATACGGGTATACCCATAACCTCCTGAGAGATATCAGCCATACGGGTATACCCATAACCTCCTGAGATATATCAGCCATACGGGTATACCCATAACCTCCTGAAAGAGATATCAGCCAGACAGATAAACCCATAACCTCTCTCTGTCCTCAAAACTGTTAGGAAGAATTTTAAAATTTATGTTTGGGAAGCCATTTGTAGGTTGTCCTGAATAAAAGTTTGTTTAAGTTTACCACCATCAACATTTTCTGAGACTAGATCGCCATAGAAGATGAATGTACAACCTGCGTCTCGCAGTGACCGCATGCTGCCCGCGGTGACCGCATGCTGCTCGTGGTGACCGCATGCTGCCTGTGGTGATCGCAGTCACAGCATGCTGCCCGCGGTGACTGCGCGGGGCCCTTGGTGACGTCATGAAGCCCACAGTGACTTCATGCCGCCCTCAGTGATCCCATGGTGCCCGTGGTAACTATATGTGGCCTGCAGTGTCCACAAGGGGCTGGAAGTCACAAAACTTACATGCATGCACACGAACACGCACATACAGACCAGTGTCACTGACATGTAAAGTATGCAAAATCATGGAGAAGATTATCAGAAGAGTGGTGGAACACCTAGAAAGGAATGATCTCATCAACAGCAGCCAACATGGTTTCAGGGACGGGAAATCCTGTGTCACAAACCTACTGGAGTTCTATAACATGGTGACAGCAGTAAGACAAGAGAGAGAGGGGTGGGTGGATTGCATATTCTTGGACTGCAAGAAGGCGTTTGAAACAGTTCCACACAAGAGATTGGTGCAAAAACTGGAGGACTAACCAGGGATAACAGGGAAGGCACTACAATGGATCAGGGAATACTTGTCAGGAAGACAGCAGCGAGTTATGGTACGTGGCGAGGTGTCAGAGTGGGCACCTGTGACCAGCGCGGTCCCACAGGGGTCAGTCCTAGGACCAGTGCTGTTTCTGGTATTTGTGAACGACATGACGGAAGGAATAGACTCTGAGGTGTCCCTGCTTGCAGATGACGTGAAGTTGATGAGAAGAATTCACTCGATCGAAGACCAGGCAGAACTACAAAGGGATCTGGACAGGCTGCAGACCTGGTCCAGCAATTGGCTCCTGGAGTTCAACCCCACCAAGTGCAAAGTCATGAAGATTGGGGAAGGGCAAAGAAGACCGCAGACGGAGTACAGTCTAGGGGGCCAGAGACTACAAACCTCACTCAAGGAAAAAGATCTTGGGATGAGTATAACACCAGGCACATCTCCTGAACGGCTGCAGCATATGGGCGCCTAGCAAACCTCAGAACAGCATTCCGTCATCTTAATAAGGAATAGTTCAGGACCCTGTACACCGTGTATGTTAGGCCTATATTGGAGTATGCGGCACCAGTTTGGAACCCACACCTAGCCAAGCACGTAAAGAAACTAGAGAAAGTGCAAAGGTTTGCAACAAGACTAGTCCCAGAGCTAAGAGGTATACGAGGAGAGGTTAAGGGAAATCAACCTGACGACACTGGAGGACACGAGAGATAGGGGGGACATGATAACGACATACAAAATATTGAGAGGAATTGACAAGGTGGACAATGACAGGATGTTCCAGAGATTGGACACAGTAACAAGGGGACACAGTTGGAAGTTGAAGACACAGATGAATCACAGGGATGTTAGGAAGTATTTCTTCAGCCACAGAGTAATCAGTAAGTGGAATAGTTTGGGAAGCGATGTAGTGGAGGCAAGATCTATACATAGCTTTAAGCAGAGGTATGATAAAGCTCACGGTACAGGGAGTGACCTAGTAGCGATCAGTGAAGAGGCGGGGCCAGGAGCTCGGACTCGACCCCTGCAACCTCAACTAGGTGAGTGCATGAGCAAAAATATACAAAGCTGAGCTACATGATATTAGATGCTATATTTCCAGCTGGATATCAAGCGATGAGGAAAAATAGAGGAAACAGGGAAGGCAGAGGACTGGCACTGCGAATCAGAAATCGGTAGAGCTTTGAAGAGGCGAGAGAGACACACGACTTCATAGTGGACTTAGTTAAGAAGTAGTTGCCTGGTTGATTAGGCCCTAATCCATTGTGAGGCCTGGTCATGGACCAGGCTGCAGGGGCGTTGACCCATGGAGCCCCTTCTAGGTATACTCCAGGTATATACAAACCTAGCATTAAGAACACCAGACCGAGGCAAGAATATAAAGACAACAAGTTGAAGCATCAATGAGCGCACACAGGACTATAACAAAGATACTCATCATGGGCGATTTCGATCACAAAGATTGAGATTGGGAGAACTGGGACCTCTCATGGGGGACCGGCAATGTGGAGGGTTAAGCTGAGGGAAGTGGTTCATGAAAACTTGAAGTCAGTATGTTAATACGAGAGGAGGAGGGGATGAGCGAGCAAGACTGGATCTAGCATATACTACAAGTAGGTCAGACATAGAACAAATAGAATATGAGAGCCCCCTGGGTGCCAGCGACCATGCAGTTGTAAACTTTGGGTAACTTGTGGAATTAGATGAAGAGGAGATGAATGGCAAGTGGAGAGAGTGAGAAACCAGGGTTTAGAAGATGAAACTTTGCAGTTATGTAGGAATTCCAGCATGCAGTGCAGCGGGAAAAGGAACTGGAAGGAAAAATCAGTGGCTGAGATGATGGAGTACAACTGGTAAGTGCCGAGAGGAAGACGAGGACTTCATATCCAAAAGACGAACGTGAAAAAGAGAAGACAAAGAAAGCTTTTCGTTTAACCAGAAATGCAGAGGAAAAAAAAGCATAAAATCGTGCAAACATTATAGGAATTGAAGGACAAATAAAAACAGAAACACAGCCAGAAATGGATATGCAAGGATAAAGAGAGAGGCTGAGATACAATTCTAGAACGACATAGCTGCTAAGGTCATGTATGAACCAAAACTGCTTCACAGCCATATCAGAAGAAAGGCAACAGTCAAAGGCCAGATAATTAGACTCAAGAAGGAAGGGGATAAGCTTACGGAAAATGACAGCCTATGAAATGCTGCACAAATAATTCAAAGAGGTCTCATTGGAAATTAGAGTAATGCCAGAAAGCCTAGACTAGAGGAAAGGGTACACCAGTAGTTACTAGAGATCATACACAACACGGGAAGAGGTAAAAAGAAAAAACTTATGACTGAGCTAGATGTATTAAAGGCAGAAGGGCCTGACGGATTGTGCGAGGGAGCAGAAGCATTGTCCTAACACTAGCTAAGATCTACAGGTCAATGAACAAAATCTTGTCTTACCAACCTGTTGGAATTCTATGGCAAAGTAGAGGAAATGATACAGGAGAGAGAGAGAGAGAGAGAGAGAGAGAGAGAGAGAGAGAGAGAGAGAGAGAGAGAGAGAGAGAGAGAGAGAGAGAGAGAGAGAGAGAGAGAGAGAGAGATAGAGAGAGAGAGAGAGAGAAAGAGAGAGGGCTGGATCCATTGCATTTTCTTAGATTGCAAGAACTTAATACAAAACAAAACTTGATGTGGAAAATTACATTTATCTGAATGTATCATTATGTACATAACAGTAACTGAACAAAGATAATTATTATTTATCAGGCAAGTAGGAATTTGGGACACCTAGGTCGCAAAAATGTCCCCCTTCGATACCTACCACTGTCATATCCACAAGTTGCTCTAGACCTATTAATTACAATTGAAAGATACATCACCAGGAATTCTGGTAAATATATAAATTTGTGGACTGTATATTAAATTAATAAAGGATTATATATATATATATATATATATATATATATATATATATATATATATATATATATATATATATATATATATATATATATATATATATACACATATACATAACAGAAGGAGAATATCTTAATATCACTCACCAATTTGACTGGAGATTAAGGTGTATCATAACACTGGCCCGAGTTAAACATAACAGACTTATCTGAGGTTCCTGGAGCTATCTTGTCCAGTCGCCTGATATCTCAAGTTATGCAGTAATGCACATCCAACAATTTCGCCTCCTATTTGAAAGGTGTCAACCCAATTTTACCTCTAGAGCACGAAAATTATTCACATTATTAATTAACGTCTGTTACTCTCAATTCAAAACAAACAATTGCGAGTGTCTCTTGCGCAGGCGCAGAGCCTCCCTGTCGGCTCCATTCTCTTCTTTTAAAAATGCACTTTTAATCAGGTTTATTTACACAGCATAATATTGGGAAATTATTTTCCACACTTGAGGTGCGGACAGAAATAGCGGGAATTGTACTGCAGTGGATCAAAACCTGCCTCAGAGGAAGGTGGTAAAGAGTGACTGTCCAGAAAGGTACGTCAGAATGGAGAAGTATAACAAGCGGGGTGCCTCAAGGATCTGTACTAGGGCCAGTACCGTTTCTGGTTTGTGTAAATGATATTCAAGATGGGATTGAGTTAAATGTATCGATATTTGCGGATGATTTAAGAATGATGAGAAAAATAAAAGCAGACGAGGACGGGGAAAGGCTGCAAATGGGTTTGGACAGATTGCAGGATGAGTCATATAAGCGGTTGCTTGAATTCAACTCCAGCAAATGCAAGGTAATGAAGATTGGCCATTACCTTCCTTCTCCAAAATACGGGTTACTTGTGTTATTCATGGCCATCACAACTTGGCTGATCTAGCACGTTCTTTAATAGATTGTCCAGTTTCATTTTGATGTATGAAACGGGTTGTTGCCGATAATTATGAAGAGAAGGACGCTCTGTAACTCAATAATTTCTGCACAGCGATACATAACTGGACGAGGCTCTGCATAGAGTGAAATGTCCCAGTATAAGCTTATTCTGCACCTTGTATTTTTATCTATTTATATTTTTGTATAGCTTTCATCCAGGGTTAATATTTATTTTATAGTTTGCAATGTGGATTTTGTAATAGACGTTGTTTTTATGGCCTTTTTTTCTTTTTGGATTTTGTTCAAAATTTAATTTACCTGCTCGTTTTTTTATGCCAATTCTAAAATATTAGATGGGTTGTGCAATGAAGAAAGCTATAATTTGGGCATACTTGAAAAAAATTTTTGTTTGGCAACGAAAAATATCAATAGAGCGAAAAAGTAATGTGAAGGACCTGGGAGTGGTGATGTTTGAAGATCTCACCTTCAAGGATCACAATAGTCCCACTATCACATCTGCGAGGAAACTGATACGATGGATAATGAGAACTTTCAAGACAAGAGATGCTAAGCCAATGATGATCCTTTTTAAATCACTTGTTCTCTCTAGGCTCGAATATTGCTGTACATCAACATCTCCATTCAAAGCAGGTGAAATTGCAGATCTAGAGAATGTACAGAGAACCTTTACTGCACATATAAGTTCCATCAAACACCTTAACTACTGGGGACGCCTGGAAGCACTTGACTTGTACTCACTGAAGCGCAGGCGGGAGAGATACATCATAATCTACACCTGGAAGATCCTGGAAGGATTAGTCCCTAATCTGCACACAGAAATCACTCTCTACGAAAGCAAAAGACTTGGCAGGCGATGCAACATACCCCCAGTGAAAAGTAGGGGCTCCACTAGTACACTATGAGAGAACACAATAAGTGTCCTGGGTCCAAGACTGTTCAGCAACCTCCCACCAGCCATAAAGGGAATTACCAACAGACCACTGGCTGCCTTCAAGAAGGAGCTGGACAGATACCTAAAGTCAGTGCCGGATCAGCCGGGCTGTGGTTCGTACGTTGGACTATGTGCGGCAAGCAGTAACAGCCTCGTTGATCAGGTCCTAATCCACCGGGAAGCCTGGTCATGGACCGGGCCGCGGGGGCACTGATCCCCGGAACGCCCTCCAGGTACATATAAAACAAAATCTAGCTTAGTTTACGTTAAATAGTTTTTTGGTTGATTACCAAAAAAGTTGTCTTCCCAAAGGTACAAAATATAAATATATCCTTGCTCATCCCAGAGAATTTACTTCGCAATCTAGCATACTCAGGATGTCCAACATGCACTGATGAATGATAAATCAAAATGCAACACAATTCGGGATTCCCGGACGTAAAATAAAAGTGCTCATAGCATCAAAGATGCAATTTTAACTTATTTTCTGCTGTTACATCTGCAATATCTGCTCCCTAAAATGTTAGAACAGAAATAAAAATCTAATCAGCCTACCTGGAGATTGTTTCGTGGTGTAATACCCCCGCAGCCCGGTCTTCGACCAGACTCTCCGGGTGGATCAGAGCCTGAGCAACTTTGTTGTTACTGTTGACCGTACTATCGGGTACTAACTTTAGGTATCTGTCCAGTTCCCTCTTGAAGGCAGCCAAGGGTCCATTGCTTATTCCTTTTATGTATAATGGTAGGTTTTGAACAGTCTTGGGCCACCGACAATTATTGTGTTTTCTCTTAATGTACTCATGACACCCCTGCTTTTCATTGGGTGTATGTTATACCGTCTGTTATAACTTTTGCTTTCGTATGGGACCAGTCCGTCTAGGATTTTCCAGGTGTACATTATGATGTACCTTTCCAACCTGCATTCCAAGGAATACAGGTCAAGGGATTTCAAACTTTCCCAGTAATTAAGGTGTTTGAACTAATACACTCAGTGAAAGCTTTTCATACTTTCTCAAGATTTGCAATTTCACCTGCTTTGAATGAGGCTGTAGTGCACAGCAGTATTCCAGCTTAGAAAGATCAAACGACTTTAAAGAGAATCATCACTAACATGGCATCATTTGTTTTCAAAGTTCTCATTATCCATCCTATCATTTTCCATGTAAATATGATAGTGACACTGTTGTGACCCTTAAAGGTGAGATCCTCTGACATTAACACTCTCAAGTTCTTCATATTAGTTTTTCGCTTTATTGTGTGGTTAGAATTTGTTGTATACTCCGTTCTGTATACTTCCTCAAGTTTTCCATAACGGGGTAACTGAAATTTGTCCTCATTGAACATCATATTGTTTCCCACAACCCATTAGAAAACTTGGTTAATATCCCTTTGAGATTTACCATTGTTGCATGCAAGGAGTATGTACTTTTTATTTGGAGCATGTGAACACACTCATAAAAGGCTACCTCCCATCCAGCGAACCAGGTAACTAAGGATTTGATGATTTCGGGGCCCCATCGTCAAATCAGCACCTAAGTTCACCCAATCATATTGTGGATCTGGCAATTGTGTAGGTGACGTGGACACCACTCGCATTCTCACCCTTGTCATTTTCACCCAGCTGCTGGTTGAACACGGTTGTCCAGTCTGTCTCCAGGATGTGTCTTTGCCTTTGATTAACCATGTTGTACACATATATTTCCAACTGTATATAGTGTACATACTTGTAAATACTTATAATCGCACTTGGTGAAGGAAAATATAATTCAGTCATTCAGCTGTGTTTGTTCTGCTCCTTGCTTTCCTTTACACCCAGGATAACAGGCCTTATTGTTCCTGGGTTGTAATAACCATGTCCTCAGTTAATGACACTCGTGCAAAATAAAGCATGGTGCTATGATATGAGGATAAGGAACAAGATGGGAACGAGTACTGTACTTTGTGGAACAAAGTTTTTCACTGTGGCAGCCTCCATTGTATAACCCTTGTGGTTTAGCGCTTCTTTTTTATTATAATAATAATGTGGCAGCCTCCAACTTAACCTTGTTTACCAGTGCTGTGTAAGATCCATCTGCCCACTTTTCCAGTTATTCCTTTAGCATGCATTTTTGTGCTTTATTACACCATGATCACACTTGTCGAAGGTTTTTACAAAGTATGTGAATAATACAACTGCATTCTACTTGTCTTACAGTGCATCCGCGTCATAGTCAAGTGGTTAGGAAAGGCAGGAGCGACCTGCTATAAACCTATGTTGCCCTGGGTTGTGCAGTTGTTGGGAATCAAAGTGATTGGCGATAATGCTTCTTAGAACTCTTTAAGTGATTTTTATAATGTGGGGCGTTAGGGCTCTCGGTCTATAATTCCTTGCTGTTACCTTTTTGGATTGGGGCTATATCCGTTGTTGCCTATCCTAATCTAATATAAATAACGTGTAAAGAAATTAACTTTATAAAAGTTACTCATGAAATCAGCGATTATCAGGTTTCTGTAAAAAAAAAAAATAAGATTATGTAATGTGTTTTCTTATCATTCGTCGATGAATCCTACTTAGGTAGGTAAGTTAAACAACTAATATGAATTGGAAAACAGGTTGTAGAAGCCTTGAAGACGCTAATATGGCAACTGGTGCTCGCACTAGTTACTTCTTGCGTTGGCGATCACTTCTACAGACGATCATCTCACTGGCGACCACTTATATTGACCACCACTTATGTTGCCGATCATCGCACTGTCGACCATTTGTACTGACAACTACTTGTACTGGCGATCATTCGCACTTGCGACCATTTGCACTGACAGCCACTCATGCTTGTGCTGATGACAGCTTACACTGACGACCACCTGTACTGACAATCTTTCGCACTGGGCCACTGGCGATCACTTGTACTGCCGACCACTCGTGCTGGTGACCACTTGTACTGCCGACCACTCGTGCTGGTGACCACTTGCGCTGGTGACCACTAATGCCTGCAAACACAACTCTATTCCGAGCACTGTACCTGTTCCCCTCTCCCCCTCCCACCCTGGATCATCTTCACAAACACCTTACACTCCTCCCAGCCTCCTTCTCCACGCTGATCCCCTTTTGCCTCGACAGCCACGAGCCTCCCACATGTGCACTATCCCTAGCCGCAGCATCACGATCCTTCACACCTAACATCTATCCCTCAACATGGGTCTCCTGCCTATCCTTTAACCCCCCAATCCCCCTCTTCCTCATCCCCTGCCCCATGGGTGTGTGAGGGGCGCTGGCTGGCGGGCGAGTCAGTAGTCGCCCGGACGTCGTAGAGGTAACGTCTCGTTCGTGTCTCTGTGACCCCGGGGTGTCGACCAGTGATCCTCTTAAGTGACTTGTGTACTTCTGTGTCGTGGCAGAGAAAAAAAAAATAAGAAAAAACTTAAATGAACCTGAATTTATATATATATATTTTCGTGTGAACTGGGTACTTTACGGTTGTGTTGATGGAATATTTCAACAAGGTAATGGTCAGTTCCGCGATTATTCTGTTCTGGGTAAAATTGTGTATTCTAGTATTTTTATTTTTTGGGTGTTTAAGACTATATTACAAAACAGGTAAGTACATAATTTGCAGTGTTTGTGGGAAATAAGGTGTTTTGTAGCTTTTTCGTTGTAATGAGGTTTGATTACATAATGAAGATCCTTACTGAGATTACAAACACACACACACACACACACACACACACACACACATATATATATATATATATATATATATATATATATATATATATATATATATATATATATATATCGGAAAGAGAGTGGGAAGGTATTGCTTGAATTATTACGTCTTCCGAAACGCACTTGTTTATATATTTGTATTTATCTCGCGCAATTAGTGATTTTCTGTTTCTTTAAGAAAAGTTCACATTTTCTTATGAAACATAAATTATTTAGGTGAGTGAAGGCAGCAGCCAGTATTTAACTGGAAGCAGTCATAGTTGAAAATCGTAGTATTTGCCCCTTGTCTTTTATTGCCATACACATTTTCTATATTTTATAGTATAGATTTTGAACTGGATAGCTTCTGTGCTCGACAGATCAGTATTATAATCAATGTCTAGAAAAACGCATATCCAGAAGTACGAAATCATTTGAAATGTCACTAATTACTTTAAACAAAATACAGTGAAAATTTTTCTTAGACTAATGAAACTATGAATCACTGACAACAATTGTCCAGTAGCTGATGAACTTAATGCAGCGGAATATGTTCAGTTTGACTCAATTTAACGATAGGGCTCATTAATAGTTTGAAATATACGGACTTAGCGATTATTTTATAAATTTAATAATACTCGTTAGATATTAGCAGTGAAGAAACTTAGAACCTGTGTTATTTTAACTAGTGTGAAGAGGGTCTTGGGAAAGATATTTATCATTACATATATCTCGTGCGGATATTTTTGTTTTTACTCAACACATAAATCCGTCAATCAGGACTAGAGTTTATCACAAATTTGTATAGCAAATTTCACCAGGCTGCCAGTCGTAAGTCAATTAAGAGAAGGTAGGTGGGGTGGGGGGGTGATGAAGGAAGCTGCCTCGTTCAAGTCCCCAGCCAGCGCCGCCACCACCACCCAGCCTCCGTCACCTCCGCTACCTGCTCTCCCATTGCTTGCCACACCTCGCACAGTCTTTTACTTCGTGTTTTTTTAAGTGTTTACTCAATATCATCATATATTTAAGCTCTTTCTGAGACTGAAACTTTTTTTT
This sequence comes from Cherax quadricarinatus, assembly GCF_038502225.1. Lineage (NCBI taxonomy): Eukaryota > Metazoa > Arthropoda > Malacostraca > Decapoda > Parastacidae > Cherax > Cherax quadricarinatus. The sequence continues at coordinate 82,683,909 of NC_091292.1, read as the reverse complement.
ATGTATATGTTTCTTAGTTTGTAGGACCCGGGCGGGAATCAACGTATGAGCAAGTCTTATTACACCTGTTGACCGTGTACTCCTAGTTGTAGTTAAGTGAAACAATGTAGGCTCTGTCCTCCTTCTGGGGATTAAACCACAACCCTCCCTGATCAGAACCGTGGAGTATGACCACCCGACTACGTCAGGGGATAAACTAGCGGTGAATGAGTACGTAGATGTTAGCTGACATTTAGAGTTGCATCCTGGGGGAAAACCCCAATGAAAATAAATCACTGTCGCTTTGTTAGGTTGTAATAGGGTATTAACCTTATGTTTCGAAGAATAGTTTTAAAGTGGATGATAACTTGTTTCAAACACGTGAGAGTTAAGTATTTTTGAGTACATCCTTTTTTTAATTAGTTGTTATCCGTAATGCGTGTTAGTTGATCGTGGTCTTGGATAACGTCTAGAGAGTGAGTGAGTATTAATGTCAAATTTCTGTGACTGATGACTGATTTCTGTGTTGTGCGTGGACTTAGACCTGTGAGCGGGATAGTAGAGTCGGTCAGGCGGCTTGGGGCACAGAGGTGGAACGGACGATGTATCACTGACGCTTAGAACAGGTCGTCAAACACTGACAGGCCAGCATAAGCTAAAGACCCGCGCAGCAGAAATACTTGCAATTCAAACCCACATTAAAAACAGGAGGAACTTCAGGGGTGGTAATTCCCATGTCAAAGTAACTAACCCTGCTGGACCGAAACCTGTATAGCTTTAAAATCAACGTATTGTATTACCTTATGTATGAAACCCAGCCAGTGTGATGGAATTTGACAGGGAAACAGCTAGTTTTTGTTTCCATAATATGACCGTATTGAATAAACGGGGTACCCGCATATTGAGTGTTTTATCGCCTTGTAATTATCATATAGAACACTAGCCGCACACTGCTGGTGTACCTTAATTTATTAAATAAAGAAACTACCTCGCCCTTGTAGTGAACCTGAGTGTTATTATATTCACGTTTATGCTCCCTCACCTGGGTGGGGCTACAGATAATTATACTAAACTAATAGGTGTTTAATATGACAGCTTCACCTCTGCCGATATAGTAGGTTCTCAGTCCAATTGGCGAGACTAATAAATTGATTAGCATGAATACTAAATTTTCAGGCCTGGACGGGAACGAAACTACATTACGATATATTCAGTTGCAAATCCTACTTCCCAAAGGTGCATGGTAGGTTATAGTACCTTTTATGAAAACTTATTTTTCTGGTTATATGAATTTTGTCTTAGATTTGTCTATACCTTTTTTATGTGGATGATGATCACCCGGCATATCAGAACATTCTATAAACGTGGTTCCTTTCACAAATGCGTGAGAGAAATCACGAATACATTGTCTACGACAAGGTTGTACATGAGTACATAGCTGAGGTTCCTGGAATCATCGCTCCCGCGTCCGGTCTCAGACCAGACCTACGTTGGAAAGGAAGTATTGGGGGGATAAAAAATATTCAGAAACACGCGAAAGTTAAGTATATAGTTAATGTAATTAGAAGTTTGTAAGATTTACTTGCCATTTTACATGTTTATGGATCGGGAAGAAAAGATCAACAATCATGGTCCTCCCGAATAGTTACTGTCTTCCAGCCTACTATGTAACATATGAATGTAGTGCAAGTTCACTGCAAAAAGTCTTTGTGCATACATTGTATTTTGGCGCATGCTTATCAATGCCGATAATAATTTAATTTGCTTTAAAGCTTGAAAGTTTAACTGAAATTTATATTACACTACAGTACCTGCTGTATTATTATTATTATTATTATTATTATTATTATTATTATTATTCTCTAGAGGGAAGCATTGAACTCTTGAGTCTGCAGCACCTGGGAATGGGAGGCAGTCAGGTTCGGTTCAGAGAACGAAGGGATAGTTCAAGTCCTTGGATCAAGAGCCCCTCATCAGTATCAAGGAACGTCGTTTAAGGGAATTCCTGCTGGAATTTTTAAAATTAATAAGAGACTGAGGCAGAGCCATATTTGCTTCATCATAGCTAGGTATTCAAGCCTTGCATCACGTTCCTCTCCTGTCCGGTCTTTATTGATTCCTGACTGAGGAATAAGTCACACACTATGACCGTAATAATTCACAAACAGCTTACACTTTGGGGAAGAAGCTTAACACGGTTTTGGTCCTGGACTAGCCAAAGAGTTTAAAGTGTACTCTTCAATTATTTGTGAATAAGATTTCTTATTGTTCACTTGTAAATATGAGCTAAGTGGAGTGTAAATAAAACATTAAAATAACTTTTTGCATTAGGGTTGGAAAATAGCCGTTTCGGCTATAGAGCATTAATAACAACAGTTTGTCTGAAGAATTTAAACGTAGACGAGCGGGAGATAGAGGGGTAAAGAGGGAGGGAGAGGAGACTAAGCTGTTTCCCTTGTTGATATCTTCCTCCACCGCTGCCGCCAGCTGTCACGCACTTGTAATAATAATAATCTCCCCTGGTCTGGCTCCCTGGCGCTTGGCAAATGTAATTATCGCAGCTGAGGGGAGAGTTTGTGGACATTTAACAGCTGAAGAGTGAGTTTTCTTAGCCAGTGTAGTCATTACTCGAGAACACGGGTAAACAGCTATTCATGTACCGCGTATTGGACTTTATACCCACACTCCATTTTATATTATTGATAGTATTAGAACAGAGACGGGCAAGGAATAAAAACGCTTCGTTTCTACGGGACGGTGTCTCCTGTTTGTGTGATATAACAAGAAGCAAAAATTTTGGACGGAGCAGAGCCATTTGTTTGAAAATAGCCTTTATGGTAATAGAGGTCCAAAGTAGCTTTGTGTGCTTGGACTGAGTTCTTGGCTTGTATTATATTCCTGTTAGTTACTTTGTTTTAAAATCCCACTTGTAATTTATGCCTAATTCTAGTTTTAAAATTGATTCCTGTTCGGTTTTATATCTTAATCCGTTTGGAATTATAAATCAATTTACTTTGGTTTTATACCTTATCCCAGTTCGGTTGTATAGCATTCTTCCATTTGGTTATTAATTTCTGTTTACCTTTGTAACGTTTTCCTGTTTTATTTTACACTTTGTTTCTGCTTCGTTTCATACACTTCCTCTCAGGTTTCATACCTCATTCCTGTTTAGTTTTTGTCTTATTCCACTTTGGTTGAAGAGCTTGTTTCAGTTTTGTTCACACCTGATTCCAATTGGGTATTATAGCTTATTCCTGTTTGGTTTTATAGCTTATGAAAGTAAAAATTATAATAACGATAACATGGATGAAAGGACATGAGTGCATACTTATTTGATTTTCCTACTGGATACCTTTCGGCCCTGGGACTTGTCATTCTAAATGATACAGGAGAATGAGAGAACACATTATATATAGTGGAGAAGGCAGGTCGTTGGTGAAGATCAGGTGAAGGCGTCAGTTAATGTAATTGCCGTGTCATGTGGCATCTGAGAATTAGCGTGTACTATCATATATGCAAAGGTAGTTGAAATGATGTATTTGCCAGCCCTCTGTTTTATCGTGTTGGAAGAAACAATTAAGAATGCTTCAATATAGTGGCGTCTATCATTGTTAGATTCTCCGTAGATCAATTTTGCTTTGTGCAAGTTCATAAGATCTGAGCAAGACGGTCATTTTTGGTGTCTTAGTTGTATGCATTTCCGTGTTCTCTGACCCGTATGGAAAGATTCTTTCTCGTTTCTCCTACATAGTTTGTTGCACCCTCAGCATGTTATAGTGTACACACCGGTTTTACTGTTGTGTTTGTCATAGGGATCTTTCTTCGATGGAAGATGTAGCCATGATAGTTATGCGTATGTTGCTTCTTGAAGAGGCCTGTGTGGTGGTGGTGAGGGTTAGCCACTTCCTAAGGTAGAGTTAGGAATCTAGGTTTCTTGGTGGTGGCGTGTTTGGTAGAGTTGAGCATATTCATATCTCCGAGTTTACAGTCCTGAGTAAAGTAATGAGGGAAGTGTTAAGCATTGGTGACTTACTGGAATTTTTCTGCTAAGATTTAGATTCGGGACTGGAGATAGGAATAGCTTATTCTTGTTCGGTTTCATAGCTTAGATTTGTTTATTTTTATAGCTCATTCCTGTTTGGTCATATAGCTGTTTAGTTTTTTAGCTTATTTCTGTTTAGTTTTTTTTAGATAATTCGCTTGATTTTATAGCTTATTCCTGTCATGTTTTATAGCTAATTCTTGATTAATTTTATAGCTTATTCCTGTTTGGTTTTATAGTTAATTCCTTTTTGGTTTTATAGTTAATTCCTTTTTGGTTTTATAGCTTATTACTGTTTTGTTTATAGCTTATTCCTGTTTGGTATTATAGTGTATTCCCGTTCGGTTTTATGGCTTATTTCTGTCTAGTTTTATAGTTATTTCCAGTTTGATTTTATAGCTCATTCCTGTTTGATTTTATAGCTGATTTCTTTTTGGTTTTATAGCTAATTCTTGTTTGTTTTATAAGTTCTGCATTGCTTTGTCTTATTCCTGTTTAGACTTATTAGTTTATTTATATTTTATTCCTGTTCGGTTTTACAGTTTACCACTTCTTTTTCAACTTTAGTTGTATTATGCTTTACTTCTGATTGTATTAACTGCTCAATTTTGTTGTTTTATTATTCATGTATATTTTACTGTTAAATTTTTTAATTAATTACAATTTGGTTTTATACCTTACGCCTATTTGGTATTAGTATATTTATTTTGTTCTATAACTAGGATTGCCTGATTGGTTGCTGTACTGTTTCCATCAGTTTTGTTGGGGTGTAATTTTCCCATGTGTTGACCCGCTCATTTCCAGTATCCTCACCACAGCCGTATCCTCTATTGTCCTCTTGATATACAAATGTCAGTAAGGTTGGTACTGGTCTCCAGACACTGGTACACAACGAGGTACAAGGTTACCGATATTCACTTTTTTTTTTTTTTTTTTTTTTTTTTAGCTGATGTATCCCATTTTTAGCAAAATTGAATGCATCATTGTCCTGCTCTCCTATTCTACACGTTATTTAGTGGGATAGAAGGTAGCTATGTTTCCCTGTTATATCCTAACACACAAGATGGGTTATATACATGAGTGCTGAAATGTATCAGTCTGAGCTTGTAGATTTCTGTAGTGTAATGAGGATATCGTCAGGTATTCCATTAAAGGTTCATCAACTGTGACAGCTTGAGAGATTTCGATCCAGCAGAACCGGAGTTTCCCATCTCTCCGAAGATCCTATCCCATACAGCGGAAAAATAGAACTTTTATAAGAACTCGGTCATTGCAGAGCGAGGCAACAAAAATTATATGCAGGAGAGAAGAGAAAATAGGAAGAGGGTTGAGATTTTTTTTAAAACCAAAGAATACATGCAGAAACGGTGTAGATTTATTGTTGCAATATCCTCTTCACATTTCAAAAAATACATACATGACAAAGAATACATACCAGCCTAAATATCATAAACAAACTATACTTGTTCTAAGCAACACCCACTAAATGTAGGGAGACCCACAATAAGTTGGGCAGAGCAATGCTGTATTAAACATTAATGTATCAGAGAGGTCAGGTTGCTATCCTAGTTTGGTTAAAAAATGCACTCCATATTAACTCGTATAATTTGATGCAAAGCAATAGTTATCATACATACATATAAAATGCACGTGTACACAATCAAATAAACACACACATGTGGGTAAATTTAGATATAGTACATTTTTAATTGACAATGATGTAAGAAAAATATTTTTTTTTACCAAACCTAAGTTAGAAACCTCGCCTAAACTAAACTATTCAAACGTAATTATTTAACCAAATTCTACAAAATATATCATAGACCAATATATATATATATATATATATATATATATATATATATATATATATATATATATATATATATATATGTCGTGCCGAATAGATAAAACTTGCGATTTTGACTTAAATAACAACGCTCGTTTTTCCGAATACGGCAAGTGAAAATTTGTGTATGCAATAATTTCGCAAAGATCATTCTGAACGTAACGGAAAAAAATATATTTAATTGTGTTTGTTTATTATTAAATTACTGTGAACTTATCTAAAACATATTTAGTTGGATTAGGCTGAATTAAATTGCTCTTGTTATAAGGTTAGGTAAGATTTCTAAGGTACTTTTGGTACATAATTATTAATATTTATATTAACATAAATGAAAAAATGTATCTTTAAACGTATAAGAGACATAAATGAAAAAATGTATCTTTAAACGTATAAGAGAAAATTATAGAAAGAACTTAATTTTAAATGACGTCTTGCTAATTGACCAGTTTTACTTATTCGGCACGAGAGAGACACACACAGACACAGACACAGACACACAGACACACACACACAGACACACACACACACAGACACACACAGACACACACAGACACACACAGACACACACACAGACACACACACACAGACACACACACACAGACACACACACACACACACACAGACACACACACACACACACACACACACACACACACACACACACACAGACACAGACACACACAGACAGACACACACAGACACAGACAGACACACACAGACAGACACAGACAGACAGACACAGACAGACAGACAGACACACACAGACACAGACACAGACACACACACACAGACACACACACAGACACACACACAGACACACACACAGACACACACACACACACACACACACACACACACACACACACACACACACACACACACACACACACACACACACACACACACACACATTCATGTACATACATCACATATATGTACACATATACATATGTCTGGCCCATCATGGTGTATACAGCACCAGTACGGAACCCACACCCGAAGAAGCATGTTAAGAAACGAGAAAGTGTACTTGCAGTGATATTAGTTCCAGAGCTAAGGGGTATGAGCTACGACGAGAGGCTAAGTATTGAATTTAGCGACTCTGGAGGACAGAAGGACCAGGGATGACAGGGACAGGCTGTTTGAGAGGCGGGAAACGTTTACTCGAGAGTACAGCTGGAAGTTAGACAGATGAGTCACAGGACTGTCAGGAAGTATTTCTTCACCCGGGGTGGATCGGGAAGTGGAATGGCCTGGATGAAGTGATGGGAGCTGACTCCATATATAGCTTTAAGAGTAGGAGCCTACGAGGCTGAGAGATAAAACCTAGCAAGAGGCAAGTTGGGAGGCGTGGCCAGGAGCTAAGACTCGACTCCTGTAACCACATATAAGTGAGTATATACACAAATACATCGACGTTGATTCTTCAAGGGGGAAACGGGTGGGGCTTTTATGCCCCACCCGTTATGCCCCCGTACGGGTGTAGCGCTTCCCTGTGGATATAATGACGTTTAGGACTGTAAGGTTATATTTACCTACAGCTGAACAAAATTCGCAGTCGCGTGGCTAGAACAATTCACGACTACCATTGGGGCAATTATGTTTTGATAAAGTTATGTAGAGCTAAATCCTCTTCCCCCCTCCAATAAAAGCTTGTTTTACAACTTATTTTTTATATGTTTACTGGAGAGGTTGCTTTAGACGTTTCGTACCGCTCTGGGTCATTAAGACAACTTGATGAACCAGAATGGACCGAAACTTCCAACGTTTTCTCTCAAGGTTGTGGGATACTTGTTTTATTGTGGAAATTGGTGACATGTTAGGCTGATAGTACTTGACGCTATTCAGCAGTCGGTGTTAGTGACCCAGGTATTGTGACGCTTGTTGTAGGGCTATAAATACAATGTGACGCTTTTAGGGCCATATATATATATATATATATATATATATATATATATATATATATATATATATATATATATATATATATATATATATATATATATATATATATATATATGAAGGAGGAGTGTTAATGTTGCAGTTTAAAAACTGTAGTGTAAAGCACCCTTCTGGCAAGACAGTGATGGAGTGAATGATGGTGAAAGTTTTTCTTTTTCGGGCCACCCTCCCTTGGTGGGAATCGGCCAGTGTGATAATATATATATTATATATATATATATTGTGTATAATATATATATATATATATATATATATATATATATATATATGTGTGTATATATATATATTTTCTTTATTATACACATTTTAAGTACGTGTATTGCGTCTCATGAAGCAATAAATCCATGTGGGTCATACAAGGACATGTGTGGAAAATTTAATTGACCTGGATGTAACTCATAAGATACCAGTAAATGGTAACAAAGGTAATTATTCTTTATCAAGGTTACAGAGACAAGTAGGAATTTTAGGACACCTAGGTCGCAAAAAATGTCCCCCTTCGATACCTACTACTGTCATATCCACAAGTCACTCTGGACCTATATTAATTTCAAATGAAATATACATCACCAGGAGTTCTGGTAAAAACATTAATATAAATATGTGGACTGTATATTAAATTTAAAATGTGAATACATATACTACATTGAAGGAGAATTTATAATGATAAGACTCACTAATTAGTCTGGAGATTACGGTGTCATACCAACCCCCTCCCTAAATATGAAGAAAATACTGGCCAGAATCTCAGCATAAATAGACAACTTAGCTGGGGTTCCAAAGATGTCCTGTCCATCTGCTTAATGCTCTCGTTATGCAGGACTGCAAATCCAACAATTTCGGCTCCTACTTGAGAGGTTTAAGCCCAATATAACCCCTAGAGCGACGAAAATTATGCACATTTCACTAACGTGCCTGTATCACATTCCAAACAATGGAGTCTTCCCCGCTCGTCAGCGCAGGCGCAGAGCTTCCCTGTGGGTTCTGTTCTTTAAAATACACTTTAGAGCAATAGTAATGTATTAATCAGGTATATTTACATTATAAAAAATATACAGCATAATTTTGGGAAATTATTTTCCACAACACGAGTGGTGGTGGTGGTTCGATCCCTCATTCTTTAATCGGAGCTGTTGAGGGTCATCCTTGAAGTACAGTATGATTCCAAAGGAGGCGACGATTTCTTGAAAAGCCTCGCACGTTCAATTCTTGATTTTTTTTTTTTTAACCATTGGTTTTCGATGATGAAAGTTTAACTTCTGTATTATTTTACTATTATTAACACTCCTTTCCCTGGAGCTGTATGACTTGTACCGAATTAGCGGCTTATCGAAATAATCATTCTTATATATTAATATTAGTACTGTCATCAAGAGGAAGTGCTAAACCTGCAGGGGACAAAGAACGTCTGGGGAATGGGGGGGGGGTAATCAGGTTTAATCTGAAGACCCCCGTTGAAAGGTCATAATATTGTGGCGTAGCTTAATGGAGACATTTTCAAGGCACACTGCAACATGCCCAATCTGTAGGATAATTTGCTCTATGTATCTTGGAGAATTCCAGCAGATGAAAGTGGATAACAGTAAGAACCTTGACTTGATGCTGAATGACTCTCCAAGGCTATAAGCGCTCTTAAGAGCTTTGGAACCAAGAGAGCGAGCGAGCGAGCGATCTCACGAGGATCTGTAAAGTCTGCCATGTATAATAATGATGTATCGTGGAAACTATTATTTAGTGTTTGTGTAGTCGTATGTTCTTTATTATTGTTTTCGTGGAATTTTCGTGTTAATGAGACAAGTTGGTTGTTATAGTGCGAGTATCGTGAGTCTTATAGCTATCATAACTCGTGTATCGTGTGGCTTAGAGTATATGGTAGTTGACACAATTTGTGTATCGTATCATGAAGCTTTAGAAATGGTTGCCATAATTCGTACATCGCGAGGTTTACAAAGTAGTTGACAATTCTTACATCTTGAGGCTTTAATAATAGTTTTCATAATTCGTGCATTGTACGTTATTTTACGCCACGTTATGCAGACTACAATGTAAGAATCTTTTCTCTGCCCTACCTTTCTTTTTTTTTATAGTTTTAAGACTACAGCCATTCATGAGAAGTTTCTCCAGACAAAGCAAATACCGCCGTCTAGTTAGCCGCTGCTGAAGATGCGTGGCTGATCACATGAAAGCACTCAAGCATTCAGTATGCTATTCATTGTTGTAGTCTCTGAATTCCTTACAGTCACTTGCTCTTGTGATTTAGCAGAGGGGAGGCACTGCCGTCTCATCATCCGAGTGGGAAGAAGAAGCCTCTTAAAAATTCCGTTAGCGGGAGTGTTGGATTTTCCTCTCTGTTTCATTTGCATGAAAAATAAGACACAATTATGCTAGCTTCAGCTTAAGTTCAGTATGAACTTGGGTTTCATAATAGTTCTTATTCTAGTAATGTTTCCTATGTAAGTGGGGAGCCCGTAATGAGAGCTTGTTTACTAAAAAGAAAATTATTTTTGAAGCTGGATTTTTTTTTTAATGTGAGTTGATGTAGTATGGATGTTAAGAAAGAGCAATTTTGATATATATTAAAGGAAATTGGATGTAACGCGTGAAATCGTAATACACTATTGTAAACTTAAAGAATGGGTGAGATTCGAACCCATGTTAGGCCAGTCCTAAAACTAGCAGTGGTGCGTTCACCGGCATGCCGCAATAGTTAGATCTGTGGCCTGTCAGTTTTAGAACTGGCTCGACATGGGTTGGAAACCCACCCGTTCTGTGAGAGATTGGATATCCTAGCACTGGGGGGGGGGGGGGGGAATGGGATAGGCGCCAGAGCGTCTAGCAGTATCTTGATTAGGGATGGGACGATACGAGAATGTTTGGCGAAACCGATACTCAGTTTTAGATAATACCATACCAATACTTTGGCACATCCCTAAGATTCATGTATATATATATATATATATATATATATATATATATATATATATATATATATATATATATATATATATATATATATATATATTATACATATACATACACCTGTGTCCTTTATACTATTATATCAGTTTTATTATTGTGCCTTAGCGTAATTTGTACATATTGTCTTCTTAATTTATTGATTTTTTCTTCATCATTTGGAACGAGAGATACTGGAGGAAGTGTACAATTAACCTTGTGAATGGGCACATTTATATAGAACATTGTCAACATTCGTCGTCCAGGATTATTCACCCACCTTCCAGGAGTAAAGTTTCAAGGAGAAACTGGACCACTGTCTACTAAAAAAAAAAAAGAAGGCCAGATGAACTATTAGGCTATGCAGGCCGTTAGCAGCAACATTCATGTTGACCAGGCAGTCAAAGAAACCGAAATTTCATCAGGCCGGGATTTTTTAATATAATTCAAAACCGGCTACAGGTATGGGTTTATGGTGTATATTTGCTCATATCTGCGTTGCCTCTTGCTGTGGTTCTTGTGGCATAGTTTACCTGGGCGGCCCTCTGGAGTATGGAATGACAAACACCTGCCACCCACCACCACACTGACAAGAGTCATCATCCAGCAACAGCTATGTTCAACATACCTGCCGATTATTGCGTCAGCGGTGTCGTCAGTAGAGTGACAACCCAGTGTCGTAAGCAGTATTGTGAACAAACCCACAAATGGCATCATCGGCATCGTCAGTTGCGCGGCAACACTAATATTATCACCACTCATGAGACCGTTACCACACTGGCTAATCACTCTTTGTTAGCAACATTGCCAATAGTCTAATAACTCGAGATCGTAAGCAGACCGAGCTATCATTAGCAATATTATCCCCAGTCCAATGAATTCGTTATCCGATCGATTGACCGCCCAGTGTTAACGATATCGGCTCTAGTCCGACAGACCGCTAAAATTGACCGACCCATGTCAGCGATTTCGGTACTGGTCCGTGCACTCAGTCGTAATCAGACGAACAATCGATTATTAGTAATATGGCCAGTGAATCCGTTAGCAGACCGATAATCGCCCTCCGTTAGCGATATCAGTACTAGTCCAACAGACAGCTTGACATCAACCTATGACCGCTGTTAGCGATATCAGCATTTACTCGCAAACATTGTGCTTATATTTCAATTTATATGATATAAACACATGGATATACAGTACTACATGTATTTTGTAAATTATTAGAATGTGCTACGTGGATTTAGTAAATTATTAGAATATTTATTATTTAAGCATACATGGTCAGTGGAAAATATGGTAGAAAATTTGTCAATTATATGTAGGTCATTAAGGGCGTTTTTCTCTTGTATACTACTAAGCAAGAATAATACCTAATATAAAAATTAAAATAAATTCTGTGTATATACAATGAACGATATCCAATTCTGGGTATCTATACCACTTGCATTAACATGTTGTACGTGTTTTCTATTATATATTAAAAATAAAATTTTATTTTAAATTCTGTGTATGAGCGGTAAGACTGTAATTGAATACAGATATTTGAGATACTGTATAAGTTATTACGAATGTATGATTCTGTTCAAGTGTTCAGACATCTTACTTGGGGTTTCTAGCACACAAGGTTTTCACAGTTAAAGATTGAACAGGGACACGGATTGAACAGGGACGCGGATTGAACAAGGACACGGATTGAACAAGGACACGGATTGAACAATGACACGGATTAATCAAGAACAGATTGAACAGGGACACGGATTGATACATTAACGCCACTTACTTAACATTTATACACAGTAGATAAAAAAAGACCAAATAAAATTGAATAATGGAAGTTTGATGATAAAATGTATATGCAATACATATGAAGATTTTTATGTATATACATTAGCTATAGACACTAAAATGTATATGCAGTTGATACGATGACTAACCACATGTCCACACAGAAAAGATTGAAAAAGTATAAATAGTGTGTATGTTAGATGCGCACTAAAAATATAAAATTGACAGACTAAACGTATATTACAATATATATATATATATATATATATATATATATATATATATATATATATATATATATATATATATATATATATATATATATATATATATAATGCATATATATAATGTATACAGTAAATACAAAGACTAAAAATGTATTAATGTAAGAAACACTGATATTGACTTAAGCAAGCCAACAATGTTGTATTGTTCTTGTAGTCATCAGTGCATGAACAATAGCCACTGTTTTGTTAAAAAGTATTAGTATTGTGATTTCGAATGTTTAACATTTATATTGATCTTTAATGTACCGGATACCATTGGAGGGGGGGTCTCGAGGGTGGTGAAGGGCTCTTGATCCGTGGAATTGGAGGTACTCTTTCCTTGGATCAAGCCTGATTGCATCTTGTTTTCCAAGCTCTGTATGACCTTTACGGGTTTAGTTCATTCTGATGAATAAAATAACAATATACCTGAAAAAGGCAACTATTGTTTTATTTTTAAAGTTTTGTTTAGTACTTTCAGCCATCGGGATCATAATAACATTGGCCTGGGAGTTTTAAAACTGGCCTGCCATGGGTTCAAACCCTACCCGTTCTGTGATTTGATTAAGGTTTGGTCTCTGATAACTTGATATGGGGAAAAATTGAATAACGTTGTTAATTAATAATGTGCTTAGTGGAGGTTGTTTGGATGTGTTTCTGTGGTTGATGGTTGGAATGCCGCAGAAAGAGTTTTCTCTATGCGTTCTGCATAGAGCATTTTTTTTTCAAGACTTGATGAAACTCTACGTAGAGCGAAACGTAAACGGTAAATTCTTGTTTTGCAACTTTTGTATTTGTCTTCATATTGTGGTTAATGTTGCCACTGGTTGAGGTTAATGTTTTCAGTGGTTATTAAGCTTCAGGTAGTTACGTTATATGAGAGTTTAATTTATGTGTATCCGGTTAATAACCATTATTGGTTCTGCACATCATAGGTCCCACGGCTCGGTCTTTGACCAAATCTTCTAAATTGAAAGGGACAAACCACAGAAATATAATTAGTACAAAAAAAGTTACATGAAAACAAAGGTAAGTGTAAAGAACAAAAAGGCAAAATACTGTGAACAAAATATTGGAACAAATATTTAAGTATCCCGCACATAGGAGAAACTTAAGACGACGTTTCGGTCCGACTTGGATCGAAGTGTATATTGAATTCAAGAAGTTTGTTAGATTTACCTACCATCTTGCATATTCACGAGACGGTAAGGAGAGATCATTAATCCTGCCAGAGTTGAAAATAGGCTGACGCGTTTCACTGTGGCATGGTAGGAAGGTACTAAGTTCATGGATGGTGGCTGTTACCGACCCATTATCTGCCACACTGGATGGTGTGTTCTTCTTCAGGAAACAAACTGTCCCCAGGTGCAGGTCTTCATCAGTTGATGACCGTCCAGCGATTAAATAACCGCTTACGTAACGCAGCTTGGGTTTCCACACCATTTAGTACTAAAAATGACGATGCAGTAGCGGCGTAAGATGGCTGATGGCTACAAAAATAACATTGGGAGGGCAGTATTTGAAATAGCACACTTAGAAAATAAGCGCACTGTGCAATCTTCAAGAAGGAAGGCGGGGGGGGGGGGATGCTTAAAAGCCGGTGAAGGCATCGCGATGCAAGAAACTGGAACTACAGTCCCTTTCCTTGGATCAAACTTGCGGTTTAGCGCTTTCCCATGGAAATAAAAACTGCACTGTGCTAGAGCCTCCCAGACGGGTATATATAATAGACACACTAATGGTCGTATTTAACAAGTAGTTCAGTAGTTATTAAATGTTTACTTGATGAGCTGCGGTTGTTTGCCCATGTCCAGAGTTAAGCTTGTGGTTGTTATGGCTTGTCAAGCAATTTAGTTGTTATTGTATATTTTAACGAGCACATTAGTTAGTGTGATCCTGACTCTATACAGCTTTAGAATGTTAAGTGGTGGCTAGTCATTATTATATATTGTAATAGGCAGTTTAGTGGTTAATGCATATTTTAACAAGCGCTCTAAATACAATTGTTTGGAGTTAGGAGAGTATTTGCGCGTAGATCTGCTGATAAATACAGTGTGTTTGTTGGTGGATGCTAGTTGTATTGTTGGTAAATTGAGGTATGTTCAATAAGACACTGCTGCTACGTTTCGCTCATCAGTTTTGTCAAGCCAATGCAGGCATTACAATGCGTGGACACAGTGGGCATGTGAAGGGAGTCAAGTCAGGTGACTGGAATGCTGGGTTATGAATGACTTGTTAACTATTGATGTCGATGGTAGGGACTTAGCTCCCTTTTGTAAATAGAAGTAACATTAGCCATCTTCCACATATCAGGTACGATACCCATTCAGAGGCGTCGCTCGAGTTGGTGTCACCCGGGGTGGAATCTCTGGTGTCACCCGGGGCAGCATATTTGGTGTCACCCCCATGAAATTCAAGGGCGGGGGGATGGGGGGAGTAGTAAACTCCAGTTATGTCACTACTGCATCACCAGTGACAAATGTTTAGCAATGAGAACGTTTAAGGGCCATAAACTGAACAGGAGAATACTTCTCAACTTAATAAATAATCGTAGTAATATTGAGGAAACATAAACTCAAATATCACTTTGAGTACAGGCAACAGATCCTACATTTATTCATCTTCAGCAATGCAAAAAAACAAAAAAAAACTTGAAAAATAAAGAAAAACATTGCAATATTAGAGAAACACTAGTTCCCGTATGACCCTGAGTACAGGTAACATCTCAGTGAATCTGATCTTACATTTGACCTTGAGTACAGGTAACATCTCAGTGAATGTGATCTTACATTTCCTTGCCTTCAATTATGCAAACATCATCTATCACATCATCAAAATTAATTATTTTACCTATATAGGCTTATTTGTACTTTGTTAATATATAATAGGCTATATAGAAACGAAGGATTTTTCTCTTATGTTGGTGCAGCACTGTTTTGGGCATTAGTGTCACCTTTAGAGGCTCTATGGTGTCACCCCCTAAATGGTGTCACCCGGGGCGGCTTCCCATCCTTACGACGGCCCTGTACCCATTTGAAGTGTTAAATTAAAAATAGTTTGTAGATTACTGTTCCATCTGGTATTCTTTAAGAACCCTTTAGTACAGTTCCTTAGGGCCCCGGTGACTTATTTTGCCTAAATCGATCTATTTGTTTAATGACCATGTCTCTTGTGACTAATATTATACAATTTTCCACATGTCCGTAATAATAATTATACAAGACAACGAAATCCAAGTGATATAGATCGACAGGAAATATTAAGAATCGAGTACATTTTGTTCTCATTATCAGTAAGCTGTCCAGAGTTAGTTTTAAATTAGTCCAACTTTAATCTTTGGTCTGTATACATTGAAGAAATCTTCGGGTGTGTCTTTGATTCCTTTGCAACTTTAATTTCATAGATTCGTTTATCCTTGCATATTACAACATATATATATATATATGTTGTAATATGAACATATTAATTCATATGTTGGCCTTTCTTATGAGCCGGTAAATACTTCTCCCTCAAAAGATGATTTAGCCTATTCATTTGGGATAATATTCATGGTGGCTCGTGGCCTGGTTGGCATAGCTCTCGTTTCACGCGCTGAGTGTCCGGGTTCGATTCCAGGCAAGGATGGAAACGAGCGTGTTTCCTTACACCTGTTGTCCATGTTCATCCATCAGTAAATTGGGTACCTGGGTGTTAGTCGACCGGTATGAGTCTCATCCTGGGACAAAAATTAACCAAATTTGCCCGATTTACTCTACATAACAAGGGGCTTTCTTTAACAAATTTTTGAGGACATTTGTGTTGCACACATCTGAACAAAGCTCAGACCTGTGCAACACAATCCCATCAGAGAGTTTGTCAGTTTGACTGAAATTAAAGTTTTCCAACATTACTACATTTTTTTGCCTTGAAACCTTAACGATTTCATCCCCGAGTACTTCAGGGTCTGAATAACACCTAAGATCAACTTTTTCATGTCAAAGATATTCCACCCATATATTGTGAGTCTGTTGTTGGCCTTTATAGAAGATTTTATGCAGCGATTCAAGCTTTCTCAGACATACATCCCCCCCCCCCCCACAACTTAGACTCCAGAATGTGGCACTCGACTGCCACGTCCCCACTCTTCAAATTAAATCACGTCTCAGTTATTGCAGCAACTTCGGCGTTTCCAGCACCTGCAACTAATCTCAACTCGACTGATTTTGTTTCCATTGGTGCGATTCTTTGTATACTACATGTTAAGAAAAATTTTTCTTCTGTATCTTCTCCCTGTTCATTTTGGTCTTTCCACAATTTTTAATTCTCTTTACATTTTATTTCACTCTCTTGATAGATGTTACTACCAAAATCATTGTACAGAACTACATAATACTACAATCTCTTCCTCTTCCACACACTCAGATCTCTAACTTTTTTTCAGTTTCAAGCCCTTGTATCATCATTGTGTTAATGGTATGCAGTGACAAGTATATGAGTAAGACATGTTTGCAACAGTTGGGTATATAAGTTTAGTCTGCTCAGGCTTCTTCAGTCTAATACAGAGGTGACATTAATACCGGAGATCGCAGAAACAGTGGAAAGGTAATTATTTCAAGGCAGAGGGACTGATCATCTCGCATTTACCTTTTTACTGCTTCTGATGTCTCCCATGCCTAATTCACCTCTGTATTTGACTGAAGAAGCCTGCTAAGCAGGCGAAACATGCCAACCATATATGACTCATCTGCCAAAGCTTCCTCGACTGCGGTAATTAACCTTCCCTACCTAAATACACCCCATCCCAGGCATACATGTCATTCTTTTCATACAAAAGATCGTTGGTTTCAATGCTTATTACTGAAAATTTCTCGCAATACTTATCTAGTTATCAATGCCAGTTAGCCTAAACAGCTATTCCTTGTCAACTCTCCATGGCAAGATGCTACCTATGCAGGTATCCCTTCCTCCACCCTAATTATATCTAGTGCTCTCCTGTACCAGGCAAGCCAGTCCTCCGACATTTACTAACACTGATATACCTAAAGTGCCGAGGCAGATATCAGAGTTCATCCCATTACCAGGTATGTTGTTTCGTAATTTGCTAACATTATCCTCCAGAGTTCGAATCTCCTCCGGTACGGCTGAAAAACATTAGGGACGTGTTTCCATAAGACACCTGCTGTCCCTGTTCACCCATCAGTAAAATGGGTACCTGGGAGTTAGTCGACTAGTGTGGGTCGCATCCTGGGGCAAAACTGACCTAATTTGCTCGAAATGCCCTACATAACAAAGGGTTTTCCATATAGTTGTATGTCATTGATGTCAGCTAGGTCTGTATAGCATGTACATATACTTGTAGTAAATAAAGATACATATAGTATAATCCAGCCCAAGGAAACACCTGTCTCTTCCTATCCTTTATAAAAAGAAAGCCCCGTGGATAGAGTTAATCTAGGGAGGGGGGTGAGAAGCCTACTGTTCGAACATTCTTGCAACTCGCTAGCAGTCTTCCTTCTGTTTTCAGTGCCTTAACCTCAGTCAACTGACACGATGAAGGAATTGGTTATCGCAACGGCTGTTTCTTCGACATTCATCTTCAGCTTTAATCCTTCTTGCTCACCAGTTTCCATTCGTGGCGGCTAGTATGATCTTGCTCCGCGGATGAATCAATCGTCCTGCCCTCTTTAAGAAGTTTTCTTTCCTACCCATCTTCCTCCAGCTTTACCTTCACCTGCAGGTACAGATACTTAAACCTTATAGTAGGCATCCTAAACCCTTGAATTGCACTAGTACTGAGAATCCACTGTCTTCACAGGACACAGGTCAGCTCACTACTGAACGTTGGGTCAAGTTCACTATTCATACAGTTCAGCTCACTATTGTAAATTTATTAATAATCATGTGTAATGAGAGCTTAGGAATGGTTCGGAGGAGGACGGGGGGGGGGCTGTATATTAACTTAATTATTGATTATAATGGAACCATCAAGTAATTTAGTAATTGTCATTTGTGGCTTACACCAGCTGCTGAGAGGTGTTGTTATTGTGTCCTTTGAGTTGTTCCATAAGCCTAACTACATGGTTGTTGTGTGTTTTGAGTTTTGTAAGCCTACCCTACGTGGTTGTTACTGAGTAATTGAGCCTCTTTCTATATGACCCATACGAATTTAACGCTTGATTTGCAAAATAATAAGCAAGCATCTTTACGTCGTTAAGCGTGGTAACAGCCAGTCAGTCGTCTCAGCCACACGTTCTCAGGGTGAACGGCAACTTTTGCACTCTGACAGGATTTCTGGTCTTTGGCTCACGAACGCCAAAGATGGCAGGTAAATCATACAAACTTCCACTTAGACCAATTTTACACTCATCGTTACTTTTCTTTGCGATTCTTAATAGTTCTTAGTCATGTAATATTTTTTTTTAAAATAGGATCCTGGATGAAATGGCTAATTTCCGATACGTATGGAAATACTTGACACATAAGCAGAACACGCCTTTATTAGAACAGTACGCAAATAACCCGCACATGGGAGAGAGAAGCTTACGACGACGTTTCGGTCCGACTTGGACCATTTCGTAAGCTGCTTCTCTCCTATGTGCGGTTTATCCTGGTTCGAGACCGGGCCGCGGAGGCCATGATCTCCAGAACCATCACTAGATAACTCCTGCTGCTAAAATACTCCTTGGTGGGTTCATTTTTTTTTTTTGTGACTTGGTTATCCGGTAATTACAACTGGCAGATGACATATGATTGTTTATCAGCGGAGAGGTTTGAGTGATGGAGTGTGGCCAGAGGTATGTGACACGGTAATTGAACGTGGGTGTTTGTGTACTGGTTAATCTCTCTCGTTACTTCATTGCTGCCTCGTTTACCCTTCATAAACTACCTGATTTACTGCTCACTCTTGATCACGCGATTATCAACCTTATTTTTCTGTCATTGTTTTGATTTTTTTTTGGTAGCTTTGTTTTTTTTGTAATTTGATTTTTTGTGTAAATTAACATATTTTTCATTTATCTTTTGAGTTTTCGTTTGTAATTTGAGAAGGGCTGGTCTGGTCCAGCAAGTAACTCTAGTTTAGCAACTGGGGAAAGTTACTGGAGCAGTAGCTTCATGCTAGTTAGTGTGGGGTGCCACATGTGACTGGCACTGTGGGGTGTCACGTGTGACTGGCACTGTGGGGTGTCACGTGTGACTGGCACTGTGGGGTGTCACGTGTGACTGGCACTGTGGGGTGTCACGTGTGACTGGCACTGTGGGGTGTCACGTGTGACTGGCACTGTGGGGTGTCACGTGTGACTGGCACTGTGGGGTGTCACGTGTGACTGGCACTGTGGGGTGTCACGTGTGACTGGCACTGTGGGGTGTCACGTGTGACTGGCACTGTGGGGTGTCACGTGTGACTGGCACTGTGGGGTGTCACGTGTGACTGGCACTGTGGGGTGTCACGTGTGACTGGCACTGTGGGGTGTCACGTGTGACTGGCACTGTGGGGTGTCACGTGTGACTGGCACTGTGGGGTGTCACGTGTGACTGGCACTGTGGGGTGTCACGTGTGACTGGCACTGTGGGGTGTCACGTGATTGGCACTGTGGGGTGTCACGTGTGACTGATGGTGTGGGGTGTCACGTGTGACTGATGGTGTGGGGTGTCACGTGTGACTGACAATGTGGGGTGTCACGTGTGACTGACAATGTGGGGTGTCACGTGTGACTGATGGTGTGGGGGTGTCATGTGATTGACGGTGTGGAGTGTCACATGTGAATGACGATAGGGGGTGCCACATGTGACTGACGGTGTGGGGTACCACATGTGACTGACGGTGTGGGGTGTCATGTGTGACGGTGTAGAGTGTCACATGTGACTGGCGATGTGGGGTGTCACATGTGACTGGCGATGTGGGGTGTCACGTGTGACTGGCGATGTGGGGTGTCACGTGTGACTGGCAGTGTGGGGTGTCACGTGTGACTGGCAGTGTGGGGTGTCACGTGTGACTGGCAGTGTGGGGTGTCACGTGTGACTGGCAGTGTGGGGTGTCACGTGTGACTGGCAGTGTGGGGTGTCACGTGTGACTGGCAGTGTGGGGTGTCACGTGTGACTGGCAGTGTGGGGTGTCACGTGTGACTGGCAGTGTGGGGTGTCACGTGTGACTGGCAGTGTGGGGTGTCACGTGTGACTGGCAGTGTGGGGTGTCACGTGTGACTGGCAGTGTGGGGTGTCACGTGTGACTGGCAGTGTGGGGTGTCACGTGTGACTGGCAGTGTGGGGTGTCACGTGTGACTGGCAGTGTGGGGTGTCACGTGTGACTGGCAGTGTGGGGTGTCACGTGTGACTGGCAGTGTGGGGTGTCACGTGTGACTGGCAGTGTGGGGTGTCACGTGTGACTGGCAGTGTGGGGTGTCACGTGTGACTGGCAGTGTGGGGTGTCACGTGTGACCGGCAGTGTGGAGTGTCGCGTGTGACTGACGGTGTGGGTGTCACATGTGATGACGCTCAGCTGTTGCCATTATTTACAAGATTATATTTCCACTACTCATCACTGCTTTCATCTTCTAATATCAAAATTTATTTAAAATATAACGTGAAAAAGTCTCTCTCCCCGAGAGAAAGAGAACTTCAATATTGCTTTTTATTGACACTATAAACTGAGCCGTTAATAAGAGTAGTTTAGTCCCCAGTTATCCGCAACTCGAGTCGTTAAGTCAGAGGAATATTTTAAACCCGGTAATCTGGTGGTGCATCTTCCCGGTGAATATTTGTGTATATAAATGAAGTTAGGTGTGGGAGGGGTCACGCGCGCCGGTGTGTGGCCGTGTGTGTTGACCTGTCTTAGAGATTACGTACACCCTGATCACGTCTTAACAACCTTCAAAACACCGCTCCTCGAGGGTGGCTAGCTGGAGGCACCCGCCCTTGGTAAAGTTCTTCATAAAGCTCTACACAGAGCGACACGTGACTTCATAAAGCTTTGCACAGAGTGAAACATGACTTGATTAAGCTCTGCTAAGAGCACAACATTGTCACAATGGAAACGCATTCTGTAATAATAATATCTTTATTTACTTCAGGTACATGTACAAGGTATACAGTCCTAGCTGACATCAGTGACATACTACTATATAGAAAGCCACTTGTTATACTGAGCATTTCGGGCAAATTAGGTCATTGTCCCAGGACGCGACCCACACCAGTCGACTAACACCCAGGTACCCATTTTACTGCTGCGGAACATAGACAACAGGAGTAAAGAAACACGCCCAATGTTTCTACCCTCGCTGGGAATCGAACCGAGGCCCTCGCCGTGTGAAGCGAGAGCTTTAGCCACCAGAGCCTTCTATCATCACTTTACCGTTTTCTTGCGTAAATAGCAACGCCAGTTTTTTAACGTTCTTTGCAAACTTAATAGTATGATTTTATTTATTTAGAACAAAATTAGGGTGGGTTAAGTTAAGTTACTTTTTTTAGGTTAACTTACATATACAGAAGCGTATATCTAGCCACTAATTAACAAATTAAATAACTCCCTAGCTACTGTTGAGAACCCGATGTGTGAGCAGCACTAAGGAACGTTCACATGTGCGCGCATGTTACCTGTGGTGAGAGAGAATGGGCTTGTGGTCATCCCGCCTTTGTACTCAGCGGCAAACTTCCCTGATACCAACATTAGTTTTCGTACCTAGGCAAAAGACACCGTCTGCTCTAAACATGCTATGGTCAGCCCACTGCAAGTGATTAACGCATTCGTTTACCGACGTTTCAATTTCTTTGTTTACACAGCCGCTGTTATAATGAGACAACGTCTTCCCTGCTTACGTTGGGATAGGTTACTTTAGCATAAATTAACATAATTAACCAAGCCTAACCTAACAAAAACTGCATAAACGAGGAGGATGTTCTCCTGGGGTAACACAGGCTCGGTAAATATACACCATACACTGTTGTCTGTAAAAACGCTGCAAAACAAACATTCGGATGAGGATGAGATGAAAATGTATGAAAGATCATGTATGACCTAAGAGTCCTCCTGACCCTCCCCCCCCCACACACATAGAGGACATTACTCGGAAGGGCCAGGGGTAATATGATAACGTACAAAATACTGAGAGGAATTGATATCGTGGCTAGGGACAGATTGTTTGAGAGATTGGAAACAGCACGAGAGCACAGCTGGAAGTTGATAACACAGATGAGTGACAGGGATGTTAGGAAGTATTTCTTCAGTCTTTAAGTAGTCAGGAAGTGGAACGACCTGGACAGAGGCGTGGAAGAGGCAGGATCCATACATAGCTTTAAGAAGAGGTACGGTAGGGCTCTCGAAGCTAGGAGAGAATGAACCCAGTAACAGCCAGCGAAGAGGAGGGGCCAGGAACAGAGACTCGACTCCTGTAACCACAAATAGGCGAGTACACACAGGTATGTGTGTGTGTCTGTATATAGCTGAAGGTGTATATATCAAACCATTCACAAAGGGGTAATAAGAAAGTTATAGCCTTTTCAGATTTCAACTATGAAGAAATAAATTCGGCAGTTTGTGAGGCTGGAACTGTAAACAAATGGTCAACCGAGTTCCTTAACGTGGATATTTTTTTATACATCAGCATATATATATAAATGATATGACACGAAGGAGAGATGGTAACAGTTTCTATACTTGACCTGGTATTTATTCCAAACGAAGAAATTTTCAACAGAAACTATGTTAACCCACTTGAAACAGATGTTCTTGTTTGAATTAATATATGCTGTTTAATATGACTATAGTTAAGAAAAAATGACACGTACTAGAACGAATGGACTATAAGAAACAGCAATGCTTGATGAGGGGGGTTAGGGTGGGTGGGGGTTAGGGGTGAAGGGATGAGGGGTGGATGAGGCTGAAAGAGGGTGAGAAGAGTATCGGGGTGTAAGATGTGTTAAGATAATGTTTCAGAGAATGTGTATAGCATATAATTTGACAAGGGACAGATATAAATAATGTATACAGAGAGTTCTACAGTGTTTATGAAACTGGTATTTAGCAGTTTATTTCACAAATGGATAAAAGAAGAAATGTAAAGAGTAGTTCAATGAGAGGTTTTGAAGAACTTTGAAAAATATAAAAAAAAGGACATGGAAACAGTATAGGAAGCGAACCAATGTAGATAAGTATCAGAGACTTATAAAAAAAAAGCCAGAAATGAATACATACTGGTAAGAAGGGAGGAAGAAAGGAACTTTGAAAAGCAAAGAGGCAAAAGCAAATTGGTATCATTTTTTTTAAGCATGTTTAGAATTAAACTAAATGTTGAAGATATAGAACACAAAGAATTATGGATGGCAACACAAGTCACTGATGATGAGGAAGAAATGTACCAGATATTAAACAAGATTCAGAATGTGGAAGATGGCACACGTTCTGCCGATATTTCAAAGAAGATAACAATAGGCCAGTAAAATTGTGTCGATGTAAAAATATTGAAATATATATATATATATATATATATATATATATATATATATATATATATATATATATATATATATATATATATATATATATATATATATTATATATATATAGAAGAGTAAAACACTTGGAGAAGAACAACCTACTGACGAGTAAACTATTAAACTATTATGATAGTCAGAGAAACTGTTTAGTCACAAAAATTGTTTACTAACGAGAGGGATGGGCAGATTATATTTATCTAGATTTTCAGAGTTTTAAAATCCATTTCTGCCATGAGATAATACTTTGGAAACTTCAAAACGTAGGGGAAACAAAAGGTAACTTATTACACTGTATGAGAGAATTTTTGTTTGAGAGAAAAATACGAACAGTTAGAAGAGGAGATGTCATCTTAGGGAGATGTCATTGTAGGGAGATGTCACAAGTGGGGTCCCCCAAGCGTCTATACTCGCCCCAGCAGTGTTTTTAATTTATATAAATAATTTACCAGAAGGAATATATGAATATTTTTGCAGATGGAAAAATATATACAGTAAATAATAAAAATATAAATCTCCTCAAGAATGAGGTAAATAGTGATAGAAAGTTGAATTTAATGTAAATAAATGCCATGTAATAAAAATGGGAGAGAATGAACTCAATCTTCATAAAGAATACAAACTTTGATGAAATGTTGAGTGACAATAATAAGTTCTAGATCCATTTCTTTAGCAAAAAAAAAAAAAAAAAAAATCACCGGAAAATCATATAAATTAATTTTCGGAAAAATCGCATGCCACTATAGTGAAATATAAAATAATTTTTAAATATGTGGATAAAGAAAAAAAAACTGTTGATAACAGAACATTAGATGAATATTGGAATACGCAGCGGCGGTGGTGTGGTGCCCACACTTTACACACTGTGGGTAAATCAACACTTGGGCATCTATTGTGGAAACATTTCGGGATACAGTGCCTTCATCAGTCCAGTGCAAAGAAGAATGGTGAAGATCAGGAGGAGTTTGAAGTAATCAGACTAATTTCATCGACGCCAGGCTGAGGGACTCATTACCTCAAACTCCTGATCTTCACCATTCTTCTTTGTATTAAACTGATGAAGCCACTGTGTGGAGAAATGTTTCAACAAAGATACCAAATTTCTGCACATGTCTAATTTATCAACCTGTCGGTTCTTTGAACTCTTTGCCTACACACAGTATATTAGTTATGAAAGGCTGGAAGCACTGAAGACGGCCACGCTGGTTGATAAGAGAGAGGTGACATGATAACCACATACAAGGTCATAAAACGACATGAAAGACTAGATAAAAGAAGATTTTTTCGAACTAGCGTCAGGGGAAAAACACAAGGTCCTAGTTGAAAAATAAGGCGAAGGTGGAAAGGAAACTAAGAAATTTTTCTTCAGAGAGTTGTAGATCAACGGAGTGAATTACTATAGGATGCAATAAAGGCTTCAACCATTTGAATTTTAAAACAATAATGTGGTCAGTCGGGCTGTAGCGCATACGTCGGATTGCGGGCGGCGGTTACCAACAACCAGATCGATTAGGCCAGCAACCGTCTGGGACCGGGCCACCCGGGCGGTGACCCCCTAGCCAGCGACTACAGGTAAGAAAATTACCGAAGGCGGAACATCATGAGCGTAGTTCTGCTCCCGTAGCTACAAAATAGGTGTCAGAAATGTAAATACAGTGAACGAGAGCCCGCCACACACTGCCGCATTATTATACGCATGTTAGAGGTGCGCATGCATGAGTTACCATGTTGTGCTTTTCCAGGGAAGTGTATGTATGCCGGTGAAGGACTCTTGAGCTAGAGCAATAGAGCTGTTTTCACTTTTGGAACAAACCTGACTTTCTACAATTTCCCCAGGCGCTGTGTGGCCCCTTGCGTGTTTATTTGCCACGGGATTTTAATAAGTCGCAACCAACTGTTGCCTAGAGAATATCCAATATACGTATAAACCTAAGGTCGGTACTTCAGTTGCTTGGCGAAGTTGGTGATAATATACAGTCACCAGTGTATAATATTAAGCATGTTTTGTAATGGATTTTTTTTTTTTTTTTTTGAGGGAGGGGGGATTTTTAAGAAAAAGCATTGTTTTTGTATTGTAGGTTGTTACATTAAGTTAGAATTGGTTTGGTTGGTTTTTAACCCACCCCAACGTAACCCAACCCAACCCAATCTAATAAACAAATAACCCGCACATAGGAGTGGGAAGCTTACAACGACGTTTCAGTCCGACTTGGACCATTTACAAAGTCCCACTAATTAGCACAACGTAACTAAATCTAAACAATATAACCTGATAAATAATTATGGTTCAGTCAGTCAGCCATTCCGCCATGTTGAAAACACTCGTCTCGTTCACAGGCTCTGCGAATCACGTCGTAAAAGGTAAATTCACGTGATTTACACGTGGTAATCATTAATATGGCATACGTTGTTTTTAAAAAGAATATTACAGGAACGACGTGAGGTGAACGCTAGCGCTGACTGGTCGGGCGCATGATAAACCACGTACAATCTTCCTCGGGTTAAAAAATAATAAAAAGGGGCGTATTTTTGTATTTCTTTCAAAGATAAAATAATCCTCTTATTTTTAAGAAACTTTTTAAACATTTGAATTTTTTTCCCTAAATTTTTAAGACTTGCATAGTTTGTGTGGCTAACATCTCCTAAAATAAGAACGTGCTTAAAATATTTGTGCCTGGTTTTGGATATGTTGCTTCTATGATAACTGAATGACTGAGCTTCGTAAAGCGGTTGAAGTAAATGTTGACCAAATTTAATATGTAATTTTTTGCTCATAGGTGTTCGAGGGATCGATTTAGCAGCGTGACGACAGTTGATGTTTCTTCCTCTTCCCCTACAGATGGACGGTGGTGGGGGGTTCGTGAGGGCTGGCCTGCTGGGGCTGACGCAGGGGGTGTCCCTACACGACCCATTACGTCTACACCACGCCCTACACACGCAGGTACCCTCAACCTCAACCCTTGCCTTTTTCATACTCTAGTACAGCCTAGTGAGCGTGGTCCCCTAGTCTTAAATATGTCACTACAACTTCCTGAGGTTAGTCCCTAACCTTAAATGCTTCAGTATTACCCTTGAGTAGTTTAGTAGAACCTGAGGCTAGACCCTGACTTAAATAGTCCAATAGAGCCTCTTGGGAGTAGGCTCTTAACTTAAATAGACCAGTAGAACCTCCTGGTGCTAGTCCCTAGCTTTAAATCCTCCATTAGAACCTCCTGAGCCTTTAATACTCCAGTATAATAAACACCACAACACCGTGGCTGCAACAGTTCACAAGTAACTTACACAATGAAACCGAGCGACGTTTTGATCCTCACCGTACAGTTATCCCTGGTGACTTGAGAGACGGGCTCAGACATAGTCCAGTTAGCATATTGAATTGGTTATGTTGCGAGTTATTAGTTATTATTATTAGTACTCTACATCATCCCGCTGATTTAATGTTCACTTAAAATAAGTGTTCTGATTTTACATTTGTAGCTGAAATAATAATGATATTTTTAAGTGAAATATTTCTGTTATTTGTAACTGATATTATTATTATTTTTAGCTGATATAATGAAATATTTAACTGAGATCATCATATTTCTAGTTTAAATAATGTTTCTAGCTAAAGTAATATTTGTAATATTTGTCACTGAAATAATATTATTTTATTATTATTTGTGGCTGAAGTAATATTAGCAATTTGTTATTAATTCTATTAGCGTATTTATTCTTGATAGAAATAACTCATATGAGATCTAATAGTTTCTTAATGGCAGGAGAGCTAGCTAGCTGGCCAGCTGTGATGAGCGGATTGAGGATCGAGCCTTTCTGTGCTGAATGACTCCCACACGGGTTTACCCTATCATAAATGAATATAATTATTTATTATTAATATTTTTTCATTATTAATGGGGAGCGCTAATTCCGCAGGGGTCACAGAGAGCTCCTTGGTAAGGTATAACTTGCGAGTTATTTCGTAGAGGGATTGTTAAAGGTTCGATTCTCAGTCTGCTGTCACTAGAAGCACATGCATGATAATGATAATGAAAGTGTGTTGTGCCCCTGACAGGCGAGTGAGAGCGTCAAGGATGGCAGCAGTGCTACGTCCCTACTGCGTCCCCTCACTGACTACCCTCACCTGCCCCTCCTTCCCTTCACCGCCCCTCCCTTCCTCCACCCACACCTTGACCCCCGGCTCCCCTTCTCACCCTCCGCCTTCCACCCGCTCCATTCCCACGCCCACGAAGCCCACGCCCGCGCCCACGACGCCCACAACAAGCTGCCCCCGCCGCCCACGGCCAGCCTTTCCGGGTCAGCCTTCTCCCCGCTGCCGGCCAAGACTGCCAAGATGGAGGACGGAGGTTGTTCCAGCTCCGCCATCCCCTGCTCTTCCTCTGGACTCTTCTCCCCCGCCCTCCTGGCCTCCCTCGATCCCCGCACCGCCTTCCTGACGGGTGGCGGGGGCGGGGGCGGTGGCGGGGGCGGCAGCATGGGGGTGTTGGAGGAGAGGCGGGACTCGCCGTCTCCCCGCGGATCACACGGGTCACGGGAGTCCCCAGGTCACGCCCGGGACACCGACACTCCTAACTCCAACAGTGACGAACCCAAAGGTGAGTACATAGCACTGTACTCTCAAGGTGAGTACATAGCACTGTAACCACTCTTAATGTACTCCCACAAGGTGAGTACATAGCACTGTAACCCCTTTTATTGTACTCCCTAAAGGTGAGTACATAGCACTGTAACCTCTTTGTACTCTCTAAAGGTGAGTACATAGCACTGTAACCTCTTTGTACTCTCTCAAGGTGAGTACATAGCACTGTAGCCTCTCTTACTGTACTCCTGAAGGAAGGTTCCTTGATACTGTTCAGGGCCTCTTGATCTAAGGAAGTGGATCTGTGCTTCAGCTTCTCAAATCACGCCTGGATGCTTCCATTACCCCAGGCGCTGCGGGACCTTTGCAGGTTTACCACTTCCTACGAACGTAATAAAAATGTCTTATTCACCATCTTGTCTGTGTGTGTGTGTGTATGTATGCATGTATGCATGTATGTATGTATGTATGTATGTATGTATGTATGTATGTATGTATGTATATATGTATATATGTATATATGTATATATATATATATATATATATATATATATATATATATATATATATATATATATATATATATATATATATATATATATAAAATATCGTTTCCAACTCCTCCCTGGGCACCCCACTCGACCCACAAGTCATTCGGATTGGTGTTACTCTTCGCCTAACTGCCCCCGTACTCGCTGAACATAGATGTATTTGCGGCATGGCGTCGGCTGATCAGTTTGGACTTCATGGTCTCGTGTGTCATACATCAGAAGGGAAGTATGTTAGACAGGAGGGCAACGCCATCATAATGAGAAGTTTCGCCACAGCCCGTTGCCCAGCTCAACGGGAACCCGAAGTATGGAGGTCTGACGAAAGTCAAAAACGTCCAGATGGAGCCACTATGCTATCCTGGAAGAATAGTAATCAGATTGCCTGGGGCTATACCTGTGCTACCACGCTGGCGGACACCTACTTGTCATACTCTGAAGTTGAAGGGGGTGGCGCCGCCAGTTACAGGGAGACCTAGAAGATCCGCAAATATGACGGCCTTCCCAGTTGCTATAACTTCATCCCAGTAGGGTCGGAGACCCTAGGAGCATGGAACAAGTGTGCTCTGAAGTTCCTCAAAGAGCTGGGAGAAAAACTCATCACACAAACCAAGGATCACAGAGCGGCCAGCTTCCTATTTCCGAGACTCAGTGTCGCGATCCAGAGGGGAAATGCCTGCAACATTCTGGGCATGCGGCCGACTGCAAGGGAGCTGGATGAAGTATTTGAGATGTAGGCTCTGATATGTCTTGTATGTTCTACTTCCTGTTGTATTTTTGTTAATGTATTTTGTGTTTAAACAAAGTTTACATAGAATATAAAATGTAGGGGGTGGTAGAAGAAAATATTCAAACAGCTCCGGGAAGTCTCGAGTTTTCCCTGAAGTAAGTTTATTTTCTCTTAGGATGAGGGTCCCCAGTCCAGTTTCAGAGTTGGTACCTCTCTCTCTCTCTCTCTCTCTCTCTATATATATATATATATATATATATATATATATATATATATATATATATATATATATATATATATATACTATAATATTTTGTCTTCCATAGTATGAAAATAAATCTTAGACTGATCTAAACCTGACTTTAAACAAAATCTGTCACAAAGTTTCAGTGTTCCTACTGCAATTGTGTAATAAAGTTGGTAGAATTACCGACAATATGTAAAGTAAAACGACACAAGTGCAACTAATGTGACATTTATTGTGGCAACGTTTCGGTCTCCAGGAGCTTTATCAAGCCGTAATGGCTTGATAAAGCTCCTGGAGAGCGAAACGTTGCCACAATAAATGCCACATTAGTTGCACTTGTGTCCTTTTACTTTACTGCAATTGTGTTTTGCTAAGGCGTCCAAAGTTAGTGGACGGATGCACGAGCAGGCAGGCAGCAGACGGATGTATAAGTAGACGGAGTAAGACGGGAAGGGGAGGAGGGTGTGGATGCAGGTGGGCAGATGAGCGACCAGACAGACAGATGGACTGACGGACGGACAGACGCGGACGGACAAAGCGGAGGGTGGAAGGTTGAAGGGGGCACCTTCAGTGCCTCAACAATGGCACCAGTGACCAGCGTCCTCTCGCTCCTCGCACACAATGACACCTCCATTTCTGATCACACCAAGAGTCATATTTAATCAAATCTCTCTGGAATATCCATATTGTGGCTTCCATGGGTGTTGCTGCTGGCCGCCCCTGTGGCTCTGAGGAAGCTGTGTGGATGGTGCAGGATCCCTGGAGGTGTAGGTCCCCCCGGAGTTGTGGTGGGGGTGTAGGACCCCCGTAGATGTGTGTTGGAGGGGAGCGACCCCCGGAGCTGTGTAGGGAGACACATTGCTTGTATTAAATGATTATCTGGGTGTGTGAGCACACATGATATATTCACCTGATCACTGTGACAACTTAATCGAGCCATTATTTTGGCACCATTGATCCTGGGACAGCGATGGCCCACGCTGGTGCAACCATTTATTGTGTGTGTATACTCGCACAGTTTCACTCGCCGAGTTGTGTTTGTGGGGGATTGAGACACTTCTCCTGGCCCCGCCTCCTGGATTACTTTGACCGACGTCACTTATTGTCTTCATCTTCCACATGTGTCCTCTTGATCCTGGTTTATAAATTCAGGCCCTCTCCCCCGTATCAATTCCTCCCTTAAGATTTTGTATGTCATGATCATGTCTTCCCTCATCCTTCTCATCAAGAGCAGTAACCGTCACCTATAAACTCTTGAAAGTTCCTTCTTATACAGAACACTTCAGGAAGTTTTTAAATTAACTTTCAGCTACTGAACAATTATTTAATTAGGTTAGTGTACTAGAATGCTATAGTCCTCACCCCCAGGTGATCAACCCCAAGGTTGATGGACTGATTACATCTTTATTTAATTTCTGCTGCTCCTTTTGTATTTAACTAAAGAAGCCTGCTGTGTAGGCGAAACGTTTCATCAATAAAGATACCCAACTGTCTTAATATTCAACTTGTCAGTGTTTTATGCCATTATCAACAACTTAAGCAGTGTTTAAGTCAGGGTGAGCACTTCCTTCTTAACTGCATTTCTACAGCAGGTGACTGAAGGGTCACTTTTCACATCTTCTGAAAAGGAGTTTCAAATTTTAGGGCCCTTTATTTGCATGGAGTTTCTATATAAGCTGGGTCATAGACGTGGTATATCAAAGAGATGTAAAACGCTGGGTTGAAGTTAGTTTGAAGTGTCCTGTATATATAAAACACACAGTAGTGTGTGTTTATATGTTATATGTTGTGTAAATTAAGACTTGAATTGTGGGGGGTTTGTGTTGTCTGGAACCTGACTGCGTGTTTATTATAACAGCTGATTGTTGAGTAACAACTGATTGTTGAGTAACAGCTGATTGTTGTAGGTCATAGCTGTAGTATATCCCCAAGCTCAGATAAGTAAGTAGGGAGTAGTGCAGTA
Source organism: Cherax quadricarinatus (assembly GCF_038502225.1). NCBI lineage: Eukaryota > Metazoa > Arthropoda > Malacostraca > Decapoda > Parastacidae > Cherax > Cherax quadricarinatus. The sequence continues at coordinate 82,651,538 of NC_091292.1, read as the reverse complement.
GAAGTGGTAGTATTTGTGAAACATCGTATTTTTAATAGAATGCCCACAGGTTTTTATTGTTTTTAGATATTTGATTGATGTGATTATTGAATTTCAGGTGCAGCCAAGGAATATATTTAGAACTTTTCTTCTCTTGACTTTCTAAGTGTGGATTACTTATTTTTATGTTGAAATGAGTGTGTCTAACTTTATTTCTGAACGTGACGAAGGTGTTGTCAGTATTAGGTGTAGAGAGAAGTCTTGACGAGCTCCTCCTTGACTCTTGTTGAAGACAGTCGGATCTGATTGCGATATACATTTTTTTTCGCTTTGTACTGGCTTAGTTGCCAACCTCCGCATTTTTTTTTTGGAGGGGGGGGAAGGGGAAGGGGTGTCTTCGCATGCTTCACCAGGTGTGGGTACCATGCTGGGGCCTTGGACTCGATGAATGGCCTAACAGTGGCACATAGGACTCAGTTCCCTCTGATAGGTCATTCAGGTATATAGGAACAGAGCCCTACTTGCTGTTCTCCCACTCTGATGGTGTCAACTTTTACTGTTACTCTGCCTGCTATTTAGGTCCTCTCTGACCCACTGAAGTACTCTCTTTCATCCTAGTCTGTTCCTCTAATTTTTGGACTAATCTCTGTTGTGGTACTGTATCAAATGTTTTCCTGCAGTCCAAGAAGATTCAGTTCCCCCAACCTTCTCTTTATTGTTTTAAGTTTCTTTGATTCGCAGAATTCCCGCAACTTCGAAAGACAAAATTGTCCATCAGTGCTAGGTGTTTTTTTTTTTTGTTTTTTTTTTTTTAACTCTTCACTCCGTGTCCCATATATCCTCTTCCTTACTATCTTATCCATAATTTTTGAGTGTGTGCAAGTTAGAGATACTGGCTAGTAATTCAGTGTTTCTTGATTGTCACCTCTTTTTATATGCATGTCCAAATTTACCTTTTTTTCCGGTTTTCTTCCAGTTGTCCTGATTAGGGAATTGCATAACTTTGTTGTTGTCTTTGGAGAGAGAGAGTGGTTGTATAACTTTGTTGTCTCCTTGGTGGTTCTGCTTAGCACTCATGGAGATATGTTATCTGGTCACATTGCTTTTGTTACATCCAGTTCACTTAGTAGTCTCATCACCACTTGTTGTGCTGATGTTTTTCTAAGCACCTGTTGATCTCGTCTTGACTACAGCGCCATCTACTAACTCGCCATTTTCTTCTGTAAAGAACTCTTTGAATTTTATTTTTACGAAGCTCTTGGCATACTTTCCCCTCATTGTTCGTCAGTGTTTCATCCACCTCCTTCAGCCTTAACACTTACTCCTGTACAGTTTTCTTTTTTTTTTCATGTGGTTGTGGAGTAACTTTGGTTGTGAACTTTGATGATGTATAATTTTCAAATAGCCTTTCATCATCCCTTGTTATTCGTACGTGTTTATTGTCAGTTCTCAACCCATGGTGGAGCGGGAGGAAGGGAAAGAGGGAGGGGGAAGGGGCACAGGGAGAGGGAAGGAAGAGGTAGAGGGTGAGGGAAGGAAGAGGTAGAGGGAGAGGGAAGGAAGAGGTAGAGGGTGAGGGGAGGAAGGGGTAGAGGGTGAGGGGAGGAAGGGGTAGAGGGTGAGGGGAGGAAGGGGTAGAGGGAGAGGGGAGGAAGGGGTAGAGGGAGAGGGGAGGAAGGAGTAGAGGGAGAGGGGAGGAAGGGGTAGAGGGAGAGGGGAGGAATGGGTAGAGGGAGAGGGGAGGAAGGGGTGGAGGAAGGAGTAGAGGGAGAGGGGAGGCAGGGGTAGAGGGAGAGGGGAGGAAGGGGTAGAGGGAGAGGGGAGGAAGGGGTAGAGGGAGAGGGGAGGAAGGGGTAGAGGGAGAGGGGAGGAAGGGGGAGAGGGAGAGGGGAGGAAGGGGTAGAGGGAGAGGGGAGGAAGGGGTTGAGGGAGAGGGGAGGAAGGGGTAGAGGGAGAGGGGAGGAAGGGGTAGAGGGAAAGGGGAGGAAGGGGTAGAGGGAAAGGAGGAATTTTTTTGAAGTCAAAATTTAATACATCAGCAATGTGCTGGTACCGTGTTGTGTATAATGATGACACAGCGAGAACAAAGTTTGTTTCCCTGTCACTCTCCATCATGCAGGATGGTGCTTCTGTAAGGTGTTGCAATGTGTCAGCCTGGGCTGCCTCACTTCAGCAGTGTCAGCCTCAGCTGGTAGACTTCAGCAGTGTCAGCCTCAGCTGGTAGACTTCAGCAGTGTCAGCCTCAGCTGGTAGACTTCAGCAGTGTCAGCCTCAGCTGGTAGACTTCAGCAGTGTCAGCCTCAGCTGGTAGACTTCAGCAGTGTCAGCCTCAGCTGGTAGACTTCAGTGTCAGCCTCAGCTGCTAGACTTCAGCAGTGTCAGCCTCAGCTGGTAGACTTCAGCAGTGTCAGCCTCAGCTGGTAGACTTCAGCAGTGTCAGCCTCAGCTGGTAGACTTCAGCAGTGTCAGCCTCAGCTGGCAGACTTCAGCAGTGTCAGCCTCAGCTGGTAGACTTCAGCAGTGTCAGCCTCAGCTGGTAGACTTCAGCAGTGTCAGCCTCAGCTGGTAGACTTCAGCAGTGTCAGCCTCAGCTGGTAGACTTCAGCAGTGTCAGCCTCAGCTGGTAGACTTCAGCAGTGTCAGCCTCAGCTGGTAGACTTCAGCAGTGTCAGCCTCAGCTGGTAGACTTCAGCAGTGTCAGCCTCAGCTGGCAGACTTCAGCAGTGTCAGCCTCAGCTGGTAGACTTCAGTGTCAGCCTCAGCTGCTAGACTTCAGCAGTGTCAGCCTCAGCTGGTAGACTTCAGCAGTGTCAGCCTCAGCTGGTAGACTTCAGCAGTGTCAGCCTCAGCTGGTAGACTTCAGCAGTGTCAGCCTCAGCTGGCAGACTTCAGCAGTGTCAGCCTCAGCTGGTAGACTTCAGTGTCAGCCTCAGCTGCTAGACTTCAGCAGTGTCAGCCTCAGCTGGTATACTTCAGCAGTGTCAGCCTCAGCTGGCAGACTTCAGCAGTGTCAGCCTCAGCTGGTAGACTTCAGCAGTGTCAGCCTCAGCTGGCAGACTCAGCTGGTATACTTCAGCAGTGTCAGCCTCAGCTGGTAGACTTCAGCAGTGTCAGCCTCAGCTGGCAGACTTCAGCAGTGTCAGCCTCAGCTGGTAGACTTCAGCAGTGTCAGCCTCAGCTGGTAGACTTCAGCAGTGTCAGCCTCAGCTGGTAGACTTCAGCAGTGTCAGCCTCAGCTGGTAGACTTCAGCAGTGTCAGCCTGGGCTGGTAGACTTCAGTAGTGTCAGCCTGGGCTGGCAGACTTCAGTAGTGTCAGCCTGAGCTGGCAGACTTCAGTAGTGTCAGCCTGAACTGGCAGACTTCAGTAGTGTCAGGGCGAGCTGGGAGACTTCATCAGTGTCAGCCTGGGCTGGTAGACTTCAGTAGTGTCAGGATGAACTGCGGCAAACAGTAATAGCCTGGTTGATCAGGCCCTGATCCACAGCGAGGCTTGGTCATGGACCTGGCTGCGGGGGCGCTGACCCTCGGAACACCCTCCAGGTATACTCCAGGTATACTCCAGGTATACTCCAGGTATACTACAGGTATACTCCAGGTATACTCCAGGTATACTTCAGGTATACTCCAGGTATAACAATAAGAACATGGTGAAGTATCACATTAAAAGTTCATCAGCTAGGACAGGTTCATCAGCTAGGACAGGTTCATCAGCTAGGACAGGGTTACCAGCTAGGACAGGGTCACCAGCTAGGACAGGGTCACCAGCTAGGACAGGGTCACCAGCTAGGACAGGGTCACCAGCTAGGACAGGGTCACCAGCTAGGACAGGGTCACCAGCTAGGACAGGGTCACCAGCTAGGACAGGGTCACCAGCTAGGACAGGGTCATCAGCTAGGACAGGGTCATCAGCTAGGACAGGGTCATCAGCTAGGACAGGATCATCAGCTAGGACAGGGTCATCAGCTAGGACAGCGTCATCAGCTAGGACTGGGTCATCAGCTAGGACTGGGTCATCAGCTAGGACAGCGTCATCAGCTAGGGCTGGGTCGTCAGCTAGGACAGCGTCATCAGCTAGGACTGGGTCATCAGCTAGGACTGGGTCATCAGCTAGGACAGGGTCATCAGCTAGGACAGGGTCATCAGCTAGGACAGGGTCATCAGCTAGGACAGGGTCATCAGCTAGGACTGGGTCATCAGCTAGGACAGCGTCATCAGCTAGGACTGGGTCATCAGCTAGGACTGGGTCATCAGCTAGGACAGCGTCATCAGCTAGGACAGCGTCATCATCTAGGACTGGGTCATCAGCTAGGACAGGTTCAGTGGTCACCTTCCAGTTGGGCTTCAGTTACTCTCACTTGACAATTACAATCTCTCAGCATCTTCTCTCATATACACACCAAAGACTGTATTCTTATGAAGATACTCCCATCATGCCAGAGTGACGACAAGATACTCCCATCATGCCAGAGTGACGACAAGATACCTCCATCATGCCAGAGTGACGACAAGATACCTCCATCATGCCAGAGTGACGACAAGATACCTCCATCATGCCAGAGTGACGACAAGATACCTCCATCATGCCAGAGTGACGACAAGATACCTCCATCATGCCAGAGTGACGACAAGATACCTCCATCATGCCAGAGTGACGACAAGATACCTCCATCATGCCAGAGTGACGACAAGATACCTCCATCATGCCAGAGTGACGACAAGATACCTCCATCATGCCAGAGTGACGACAATATACCTCCATCATGCCAAAGTGACGACAAGATACCTCCATCATGCCAGAGTGACGACAATATACCCCCATCATGCCAGAGTGACGACAAGACACTTCCATCATGCCAGAGTGACGACAATATACCTCAATCATGCCAGAGTGACGACAATATACCCCCATCATGCCAGAGTGACGACAAGACACTTCCATCATGCCAGAGTGACGACAATATACCTCCATCATGCCAGAGTGACGACTATATACCTCCATCATGCCAGAGTGACGACAATATACCTCCATCATGCCAGAGTGACGACAATATACCTCCATCATGCCAGTGACGACAAGATACCTCCATCATGCCAGAGTGACGGCAAAATACCTCCATCATGCCAGAGTGACGACAAGACACTTCCATCCTGCCAGAGTGACGAAAAGAGGAATTATAAAGAGGCGGCAGAGGGAAGAGAGAAAACTTGGAGTCACAAAAGCTCACCCTCGTCCTGTCTTTTGTTTGTTGGTGGCAAGCTTCTGCACAGCTAACTCTGTTAGTGTTGAACTGAGCCAGTTACTCACCTTGATGCTACTGGTATTTGTACACTTAATTACCTTTGTATATTTTTACACCCTGCTGCAGTTCGGCGTGTAGTCTGCTGCGGTGTGGCGTGTAGTCTGCTGCAGCGCTGCCTGTAGTCTGCTGCAGCGCTGCCTGTAGTCTGCTGCGGTGCAGCCTGTAGTCTGCTGCAGCGCTGCCTGTAGTCTGCTGCGGTGCAGCCTGTAGTCTGCTGCGGTACAGCCTGTAGTCTGCTGAACTCAGCCATCAGCGTAAGCATTGTGCTCACAAGGTAGCAATAGCTCCTTGGGGAAGGAGTAGATATATGGGGGGAAATGGTAGATGGAAGAAATTGATAGAGGGATGGGGAAGTGGGAAGAGAGAAGGGGAGGAGATGAGGTAGAGGTAGGGGGTGAGGGGAAGGGGTAAAGGGGGTGAGTGGATAGCCGTCAGAGCAAACGCGTGAATCCAGCAGTGTGGCTCAGTTGGCCGGCACTTCCACCCTCCCCGCCTGGATTATGCTGCTGATGTATGGCCCAGACTGGACCGTGGGCCAGCATAGCTGCGAGCCAGAGTGAACTACAGTGGCCCTAGGTTAGTGGCCCTGCACAAGCGTGTTCAGAGCCAGGGTAGCGCAGGGACCCCACGGGCTAAAGATGGACCAGGGTGGCTCCGAGCCAAGGATGGACCAGGGTGACCCCGAGCCAAGGATGGACCAGGGTGACCCCGAGCCAAGGATGGACCAGGGTGACCCCGAGCCAAGGATGGACCAGGGTGACCCCGAGCCAAGGATGGACCAGGGTGACTCCGAGCCAAGGATGGACCAGGGTGACCCCGAGCCAAGGATGGACCAGGGTGACCCCGAGCCAAGGATGGACCAGGGTGACCCCGAGCCAAGGATGGACCAGGGTGACCCCGAGCCAAGGATGGACCAGGGTGACCCCGAGCCAAGGATGGACCAGGGTGACCCCGAGCCAAGGATGGACCAGGGTGACCCCGAGCCAAGGATGAACCAGGGTGACCCCGAGCCAAGGATGAACCAGGGTGACCCCGAGCCAAGGATGAACCAGGGTGGCCCTTAGCACATAAACGAAGATCCCATCATTCTATGAAGGTTAAACTACGAAGATATTTCCCCATTTCTCCCTACATCAGCTCTCGCTTTAAGCCTGATGGTCTTAAAGCGAGAGTTTATTACATGTAAAGAGCAGATGTATGATTAATCAGTTTCGTGTGCTGATATACAAGTGTCAGGAATATATATATATATATATATATATATATATATATATATATATACACACACACACACACACACACACTGATCTCTGGCTGAAGGAGACTCGAACCTACGAACCTTAGGACAAGGTACGCAGTGCTTTACCAATCTACCCACACTGGACAATACCTTGGTGTGTAGCTTGGGTAGATTGGTAAAGCACTGCGTACCTTGTCCTAAGGTAAGTAGGTTTGAGTCTCCTTCAGCCAGAGATCAGTGTTTGTGTATATTTCGCCTGGTCGCAACTAGTTTATTGTGCACATCATACCCATCCTGTGGAGGGTAGTGGCTAGTTTATTGTGCCTCAGACATTCATCCTGTGAAAACTAACACAAGATTATATGAATAAACATGACCTATTAGGAACCAGACCGTAAAAGACAAGTGTTCCAAGAAGTGACTCATGTGAGGGATCACCACTTGCTCTTACTCAACTTGGTGATCCTATACAACCGTCAACTTTCATTGCATACGTCTACCTTGATCCATTAAAATACCTTTAATTTTATCTCTGCTTGCTTCTCATCAAACCACTTTCTGTAGTCCAACCTCTGTATATCTGTGGGAATGTTTTTGTAACTGTTAACGAGGTAGGTGTGTGACACAGCGTCTTGCATCAGAGAGGGTGTTAAGAGCCACACTCCAGGGTGTCAGCCAAACTATAGGATGAGAGCCACATCACAGGGTGAGCCACACCACAGGGTGAGAGCCACATCACAGTGAGCCACATAACACAGGTTGAGAGCCACACACCACAGGGTGAGCCACGCACCACGGGGTGAGCCACGCACCACGGGGTGAGTCACACAACACAGGGTGAGCCACACAACACAGTGTGAGAGAGAGACCACAGGATGAGCCACACAACACAGGGTGAGAGACACACCACAGGATGAACCACACAACACAGGGTGAGCCACACAACACAGGGTGAGACACACCACAGGATGAGCCACACAACAAAGGGTGAGCCACACAACATAGGATGAGCCACACAACATAAGGTGAGCCACACAACACAGGATGAGCCACACAACACAGGGTGAGCCACACAACACAGGGTGAGCCACACAACACAGGGTGAGACACACACCACAGGATGAGCCACACAACACAGGGTGAGCCACACAACTCAGGGTAAGACACCACAGGATGAGCCACACAGCACAGGGTGAGCCACACAACACAGGGTGAGCCACACAACACAGGGTAAGACACCACAGGATGAGCCACACACCACAGGGTGAGCCACACAACACAGGGTGAGCCACACAACACAGGATGAGACACACCACAGGATGAACCACACAACACAGGGTGAGCCACACAACACGGTGAGACACCACAGGATGAGCCACACAACAAAGGGTGAGCCACACAATATAGGATGAGCCACACAACACAGGATGAGCCACACAACACAGGATGAGCCACACAACACAGGATGAGCCACACAACACAGGGTGAGCCACACAACACAGGATGAGCCACACAACACAGGGTGAGCCACACAACACATGGTGAGCCACACCACAGGATGAGCCACACAACACGGTGAGCCACACAACACAGGGTGAGCCACACAACACAGGGTGAGACACACACCACAGGATGAGCCACACAACACAGGATGAGCCACACAACACAGGGTAAGACACCACAGGGTGAGCCACACAGCACAGGGTGAGCCACACAACACAGGGTGAGCCACACAACACAGGGTGAGACACAAAACACAGGGTGAGCCACACACCACAGGATGAGCCACACAACACAGGGTGAGCTACACACCACAGGATGAGCCACACAACACAGGGTGAGCCATACAATACAGGATGAGCCACACAACACAGGGTGAGACACCACAGGATGAGCCACACAGCACAGGGTGAGCCACAACACCCTGTGTTGTGAGCCACACAACACAGGGTGAGACACAAAACACAGGGTGAGCCACACAGCACAGGGTGAGCCACACAACACAGGGTGAGACACACACCACAGGATGAGCCACACAACACAGGGTGAGCCACACACCACAGGGTGAGACACACATCACAGGATGAGCCACACAACACAGGGTGAGCCACACAACACAGGGTGAGACACCACAGGATGAGCCACACAGCACACTGTGAGCCACACAACAGGGTGAGACACACCACAGGATGAGCCACACAACACAGGATGAGCCACACAACACAGGGCAAGACACACACCACAGGATGAGCCACACAACACAGGGTGAGCCACACAAAAGTGTGAGCCACACAACACAGGGTGAGCCACACAACACAGGGTGAGCCACACAACACAGGATGAACCACACAACACAGGGTGAGCCACACAACACAGGATGAGCCACACAACACAGGATGAGCCACACAACACAGGATGAGCCACACAACACAGGGTGAGACACCACAGGATGAGCCACACACCACAGGATGAGCCACACAACACAGGATGAACCACACAACACAGGGTGAGCCACACAACACAGGATGAGCCACACACCACAGGGTGAGCCACACAACACAGGGTGAGCCACACAACACACGGTGAGCCACATAACACAGGGTGAGCCACACAACACAGGATGAGCCACACAACACAGGGTGAGACACCACAGGGTGAGCCACACACCACAGGGTGAGCCACACACCACAGGGTGAGCCACACACCACAGGGTGAGCCACACCACAGGGTGAGCCACACAACACAGGGTGAGCCACACCACAGGGTGAGCCACACAACACAGGGTGAGCCACACACCACAGGGTGAGCCACACGACACAGGGTGAGCCACACAACACAGGGTGAGCCACACGACACAGGGTGAGCCACACAACACAGGGTGAGCCACACGACACAGGGTGAGCCACACAACACAGGGTGAGCCACACACCACAGAGTGAGCCACACACCACAGGGTGAGCTACACACTACAGGGTGAGCCACACACCACAGGGTGAGCCACACAACACAGGGTGAGCCACACACCACAGGGTGAGCCACACAACACAGGGTGAGCCACACAACACAGGGTGAGCCACACACCACAGGGTGAGCCACACACCACAGGGTGAGCTACATACCACAGGGTGAGCCACACACCACAGGGTGAGCCACACAACACAGGGTGAGCCACACACCACAGGGTGAGCCACACACCACAGGGTGAGCCACACAACACAGGGTGAGCCACACACCACAGGGTGAGCCACACCCCACAGGGTGAGCTACACCACGGTGAGCCACACACCACAGAGTGAGCCACACAACACAGGGTAAGACACCACAGGATGAGCCACACAGCACAGGGTGAGCCACACAACACAGGGTGAGCCACACAACACAGGGTAAGACACCACAGGATGAGCCACACACCACAGGGTGAGCCACACAACACAGGGTGAGCCACACAACACAGGGTGAGACACCACAGGATGAGCCACACAACACAGGGTGAGCCACACAACACAGGGTGAGACACACCACAGGATGAACCACACAACACAGGGTGAGCCACACAACACAGGGTGAGACACCACAGGATGAGCCACACAACAAAGGGTGAGCCACACAATATAGGATGAGCCACACAACATAGGGTGAGCCACACAACACAGGATGAGCCACACAACACAGGGTGAGCCACACAACACAGGATGAGCCACACAACACAGGGTGAGCCACACAACACATGGTGAGCCACACCACAGGATGAGCCACACAACACAGGGTGAGCCACACAACACAGGGTGAGCCACACAATACAGGGTGAGACACACACCACAGGATGAGCCACACAACACAGGATGAGCCACACAACACAGGGTAAGACACAACAGGATGAGCCACACAGCACAGGGTGAGCCACACAACACAGGGTGAGCCACACAACACAGGGTGAGACACCAAACACAGGGTGAGCCACACACCACAGGATGAGCCACACAACACAGGGTGAGCTACACACCACAGGATGAGCCACACAACACAGGGTGAGCCATACAATACAGGATGAGCCACACAACACAGGGTGAGACACCACAGGATGAGCCACACAGCACATGGTGAGCCACAACACCCTGTTTTGTGAGCCACACAACACAGGGTGAGACACAAAACACAGGGTGAGCCACACAGCACAGGGTGAGCCACACAACACAGGGTGAGACACACACCACAGGATGAGCCACACAGCACAGGGTGAGCCACACACCACAGGGTGAGACACACATCACAGGATGAGCCACACAACACAGGGTGAGCCACACAACACAGGGTGAGACACCACAGGATGAGCCACACAGCACACTGTGAGCCACACAACACAGGGTGAGACACACACCACAGGATGAGCCACACAACACAGGATGAGCCACACAACACAGGGCAAGACACACACCACAGGATGAGCCACACAACACAGTGTGAGCCACACAACACAGGGTGAGCCACACAACACAGGGTGAGCCACACAACACAGGATGAACCACACAACACAGGGTGAGCCACACAACACAGGATGAGCCACACAACACAGGATGAGCCACACAACACAGGGTGAGACACCACAGGATGAGCCACACACCACAGGATGAGCCACACAACACAGGATGAACCACACAACACAGGATGAGCCACACACCACAGGGTGAGCCACACAACACAGGGTGAGCCACACAACACACGGTGAGCCACATAACACAGGGTGAGCCACACAACACAGGATGAGCCACACAACACAGGGTGAGACACACCACAGGGTGACACACACCACAGGGTGAGCCACACACCACAGGGTGAGCCACACACCACAGGGTGAGCCACACCACAGGGTGAGCCACACACCACAGGGTGAGCCACACACCACAGGGTGAGCCACACACCACAGGGTAAGCCACAACACAGGGTGAGCCACACCACAGGGTGAGCCACACAACACAGGGTGAGCCACACACCACAGGGTGAGCCACACGACACAGGGTGAGCCACACGACACAGGGTGAGCCACACGACACAGGGTGAGCCACACGACACAGGGTGAGCCACACAACACAGTGTGAGCCACACACCACAGAGTGAGCCACACACCACAGGGTGAGCTACACACTACAGGGTGAGCCACACACCACGGTGAGCCACACACCACAGGGTGAGCCACACAACACAGGGTGAGCCACACAACACAGGGTGAGCCACACACCACAGGGTGAGCCACACACCACAGGGTGAGCCACATGCCACAGGGTGAGCCACACACCACAGGGTGAGCCACACACCACAGGGTGAGCCACACACCACAGGGTGAGCCACACACCACAGGGTGAGCTACACACCACAGGGTGAGCCACACAACACAGGGTGAGCCACACACCACAGGGTGAGCCACACCCCACAGGGTGAGCTACACCACGGTGAGCCACACACAGGGTGAGCCACACAACACAGGAGCCACACACAGGGTGAGCCACACACCACAGGGTGAGCCACACACCACAGGGTGAGCCACACACCACAGGGTGAGCTACACACCACAGGGTGAGCCACACACCACAGGGTGAGCCACACACCACAGGGTGAGCCACACACCACAGGGTGAGCCACACACCACAGGGTGAGCCACACACCACAGGGTGAGCCACACACCACAGGGTGAGCCACACACCACAGGGTGAGCCACACACCACAGGGTGAGCCACACACCACAGGGTGAGCCACACACCACAGGGTGAGCCACACACCACAGGGTGAGCCACACAACACAGGGTGAGCCACACACCACAGGGTGAGCCACACAACACAGGGTGAGCCACACACCACAGGGGATCCAGGTAATATTCACACAGCTACTTCTGAATAGAACATATTTTCAAAGGCCTTTTGTGGTACTTCTCTCTAATATGTTGAAGCTGCTGCTGCTGCTGCTGCTGCTGCTGCTGCTGCTGACGTCGCCGCTGCTGCTGCAGCGTGTGTGTGTGTGTGTTCGTGATAAACCTTTGATTGAGTTCCGAGTGTTTCTACCCCCGGAACCCGGCCATAGGCCAGACTCGTGCTATTCTTCACTAAATTTACAACAGTTGTAACTGCTGCAGACGTAAACTTCTCCCAGAGTTGGTTAAGTTCCTCACCTGATCCACTTGTAAAGAACGCCCTTTTATGCTCTTACAAATTGCCATTATATAATTTCTTGACTCACGAAATCGTAATGACACGATTGCAAACAAACCATACCACGGGCGGGGTTGGAACCCGCGATCAGAGTCAAAACCAGACCGTCGCGTTAGCCACTGGGCTAACGCGACGGTCTGGAGTTTTGAGACTGATCGCGGGTTCTAACCCCACCCGTGGTATGGTTTATATAATTTCTTCATTCTGAGACGTAGTGTAGATGTGTGCTATGACAACGTTTCGCTCCTGGGAAGCTTTATGTAGCCTCTCTTGAGCGAAACTGTTATAATAAAGACTTTAGCGGTGTTTGAACGTGACTGTTGTAAAGATGTGTGTGTGAATGTTTTTCTGTAAGCTGAGATTGACCTGGAGATTACTCGGAGATGACCCGGAGACGACCTGCAGATGGTGTCGGGAGTGCAGTCGTTGTCCCGCGCACAGACTGCAATGGACAAGTGAAGTAGCAGCAGCAACACTCACAGCAAGAGGCATTCTTGACCTTCCCCAGCACTCGGGCTTCAGCCCAAAGCTGGGGTGTGGCTCCAAAAGGATCCTGTATTGCTTGCTGCCTTTGCACCTCCTGACATCGTCTGCTGCTATGCAGCTGCCACACCCTTCGAGCCCAGTATAGGAGGGGTTTGTGGCAGCCCAAGGTGCCTAGCTTCTCCCTCCGAGCCCCGTGGGGGTGGGGAATGGGGCTAGGCCTGGGGACAGATCGTCCCAGAAGACGAGGAGGTACTTGTACCTCCTCCCATGGCAATCACTGGTCTGAGACACTCCCACGAAAGGGAACCAAGGCCGGGCCACCTCTTGGAAAAGGCCCGGACCGGGCGATTATACCGGCGAATCTAATACCTTGTCCTGCGACGTGCTTCCAGTACAGGTCTTTCTCTTGTCAACTTGTGGTGATGTTCTCCTCTGATATCTTAACACAAGTGGAAAGTGTCAGCTGCACATCACGCTGGTAGTGTCAGCTGCACATCACGCGGGTGGTGTCAGCTGCATATCATACGGGTAGTGTCAGCTGCAAATCACGCGGGTAGTATCAGCTACATAGCACGCAGGTAGCAAGCGTCAGCTACACCTCACAAGAGTAGCAATCGTCAGCTACACATCACGAGGGTAGCAAGCGTCAGCTATACATCACGAGGGTAACAATCGTCAGCTGCACACCACGAGGGTAGCAAGCGTCAGCTGCACATCACGAGGGTAGCAAGCGTCAGCTGCACATCACGAGGGTAGCAAGCGTCAACCGCACATCACGAGAGTAGCAAGCGTCAGCTACACATCACGAGAGTAGCAAGCGTCAGCTGCACATCACGAGGGTAGCAAGCGTCAACTGCATATCACGAGGGTAGCAAGCGTCAACTGCACATCACGAGGGTAGCAAGCGTCAACCGCACATCACGAGGGTAGCAAGCGTCAGCTGCACACCACGAGGGTAGCAAGCGTCAACTGCACATCACGAGGGTAGCAAGCGTCAACCGCACATCACGAGAGTATCAAGCGTCAGCTACACATCACGAGGGTAGCAAGCGTCAGCTACACATCACGAGGGTAGCAAGCGTCAGCTACACATCACGAGGGTAGCAAGCGTCAGCTACACATCACGAGGGTAGCAAGCGTCAGCTACACATCACGAGGGTAGCAAGCGTCAGCTACACATCACGAGGGTAGCAAGCGTCAGCTACACATCACGAGGGTAGCAAGCGTCAGCTACACATCACGAGCGTAGCAAGCGTCAGCTACACATCACGAGGGTAGCAAGCATCAGCTACACATCACGAGGGTAGCAAGCGTCAGCTACACATCACGAGGGTAGCAAGCGTCAGCTACACATCACGAGGGTAGCAAGCGTCAGCTACACATCACGAAGGTAGCAAGCGTCAGCTACACATCACGAGCGTAGCAAGCGTCAGCTACACATCATGAGGGTAGCAAGCGTCAGCTACACATCACGAGAGTAGCAAGCGTCAGCTACACATCACGAGGGTAGCAAGCGTCAGCTACACATCACGAGGGTAGCAAGCGTCAGCTACACATCACGAGGGTAGCAAGCGTCAGCTACACATCACGAGGGTAGCAAGCGTCAGCTACACATCACGAGCGTAGCAAGCGTCAGCTACACATCACGAGGGTAGCAAGCGTCAGCTACACATCACGAGGGTAGCAAGCGTCAGCTACACATCACGAGGGTAGCAAGCGTCAGCTACACATCACGAGGGTAGCAAGCGTCAGCTACACATCACGAGCGTAGCAAGCGTCAGCTACACATCACGAGGGTAGCAAGCGTCAGCTACACATCACGAGCGTAGCAAGCGTCAGCTACACATCACGAGGGTAGCAAGCGTCAGCTACACATCACGAGAGTAGCAAGCGTCAGCTACACATCACGAGAGTAGCAAGCGTCAGCTACACATCACGAGAGTAGCAAGCGTCAGCTACACATCACGAGGGTAGCAAGCGTCAGCTACACATCACGAGGGTAGCAAGCGTCAGCTACACATCACGAGGGTAGCAAGCGTCAGCTACACATCACGAGGGTAGCAAGCGTCAGCTACACATCACGAGGGTAGCAAGCGTCAGCTACACATCACGAGGGTAGCAAGCGTCAGCTACACATCACGAGGGTAGCAAGCGTCAGCTACACATCACGAGGGTAGCAAGCGTCAGCTACACATCACGAGGGTAGCAAGCGTCAGCTACACATCACGAGGGTAGCAAGCGTCAGCTACACATCACGAGGGTAGCAAGCGTCAGCTACACATCACGAGAGTAGCAAGCGTCAGCTACACATCACGAGAGTAGCAAGCGTCAGCTACACATCACGAGAGTAGCAAGCGTCAGCTACACATCACGAGGGTAGCAAGCGTCAGCTACACATCACGAGGGTAGCAAGCGTCAGCTACACATCACGAGGGTAGCAAGCGTCAGCTACACATCACGAGGGTAGCAAGCGTCAGCTACACATCACGAGGGTAGCAAGCGTCAGCTACACATCACGAGGGTAGCAAGCGTCAGCTACACATCACGAGGGTAGCAAGCGTCAGCTACACATCACGAGGGTAGCAAGCGTCAGCTACACATCACGAGGGTAGCAAGCGTCAGCTACACATCACGAGGGTAGCAAGCGTCAGCTACACATCACGAGGGTAGCAAGCGTCAGCTACACATCACGAGGGTAGCAAGCGTCAGCTACACATCACGAGGGTAGCAAGCGTCAGCTACACATCACGAGGGTAGCAAGCGTCAGCTACACATCACGAGAGAAGCAAGCGTCAGCTACACATCACGAGCGTAGCAACAGCTACACATCACGAGGGTAGCAAGCGTCAGCTACACATCACGAGGGTAGCAAGCGTCAGCTACACATCACGAGAGTAGCAAGCGTCAGCTACACATCACGAGCGTAGCAAGCGTCAGCTACACTGACTTGGAGTTAAGAATTTAAGCCACAACACTGTGACCAGAACGGTTCACTAAATTCACAATTTGGAGATCAATCTTGAGACAACGTTTCGATCCTAGCTGGACTATTATTCACAGAGGTGACTTAATAATGGTTCAGGAAGGACTGAAACATCGCCTAAATATTTCTTTCCAATTTATGTGTTCTGAATTTAGTTTTACTTTAAACATAGGTTGAGGAAGTTATATTCTCATTCATATGTTGAAAGTTATCTTAAGGTTACCTAATGTTGCAAATGAGTCTTTATCAAGGGTCTTCGTGTGGTCTTGATATTGGACTTACTATTACCCCTTAATCTGTGGTCTTGATATTTGACTTACGATCACCCCCTTAAGATATGTGGTCTTGATATTTGACTTACGATCACCCCCTTAAGATATGTGGTCTTGATATTTGACTCATAACCACTAAGATCTTTCTTCCTCTTCATCAAAGATACAAGAGTGAAGGCAATGATGAAACATTAGTCCCGTCTTGTTCCATATGCAGATTGAAAGCCTCCGTCTTTTACAAGCTTCTTTTCACAATCTTTCCCTTCACACGTAGCAAGTCTGATGATCCAAGCGTAATATCTTTTACTCGTCAAAGAGCGGGAGAATGAGGGGCGACCCCTCCCTCCTTCTCTCTTGTGTTGATCTCTGTTGGTTTATCTGTTCCGTACTGTGTGTATGTGTATGCGATCATTTGTGTTTGCAAGGCAGGCGAAATTGCTGACCTAGACAATGTACAGAGAACTTTCACGGTACACATAAGTACGATAACGTACCTAAATTACTGGGAACAGTTGAAGTCCCTTGTTTATATTCCCTGGAATGCAGGCGAGAAAGATGCGTGATAATGTACACTTGGAAAATCCTAGAGGGATTGGTACCAAACCTACACACGAAAATCACTCCCAACAAAAGCAAAGGCTCGGCAGGAGATGCAACCTTTCCCCAATGAAAACAGGGGCGCCACGAGTACGCTAAGAGAACACAATAAGTGTCAGGGGCCCAAGACTGTTCAACTGCCTCCCAGCATACATAAGGGGGATTACCAATAGACCCCTGTCTGTCTTTAAGAAAGCGCTGGACAGACACCTAAAGTCAGTACCTGATCAGTCGGGTTGTGGTTCGTACTTCAGTTTACGTGCGACCAGCAGTAGCTGCCTGGTTGATCAGGCCCTGATCCACCAAGAGGCCTGGTCTCAGACCGGGCCGCGGGGGCGTTGACCCCGAAGCCCCCTCCAGGTAAATGAAGACGTGATATCCCTGTTTACCAAGGTACCTACAACAGGAGAATCAGTGTCTTGCACTGAAAAAAAATGATGACTCTCTTGACCTTCCTGTTCCTGTCAGCGATTTTTATGTACCTCATTGAACTGTAACTGTTTTGAAGACATTTTTGTTCTTATTAAGTTCTATTTCTCTACTGTACAATTTTCTCAATCTTTCCTCAATAGTTTTCTGGCAAATTTCAATCGCAAATTCTGTAGGCTAAACCTCAACCAATCAACTTTATATTGAGCACTGAATCTAAGATGTATATAAGGAACAATGCCTGAAGAGTGCAGCTTTGACCAAAATTTCAATGCTCCCTATTTTTATGCTGTCTTCCAAGTGCTCCACCAATTACCTCTAGTCGTCTTCCCCATTACGTCTTAGAGTTTGCTTGTCAGTGATACTGACATGCATACTGTCTTTAATGTTTCCTGTCCATCTCCTGTCTTAACAAGAGCACATTCGCTGTTTTCCAGATTTCCGGCAATCGCTCAGTATCCATTGACTGTAGATTTAACTGGCGCTTCGGACAGTGTTTCTTCTCGTATAATCCACGGTACCATTTTTTCGGGTCCTGATGACTTCGATGTATCCAGTTCACTCACAAGCTTTTTCACCATATTGTGTGTACAGTGTCCGGTTGTGTAAGAATGGTATATAATACCGACAAGATGAAATTAAGAAATATGTGCAACATCTGGGTATCTTTATTGTAGACGTTTCGCCATCCAGTGGCTTTATCAATACAAATTCTAGGACATAACTTGAAGACAGTAGAACTATGTACAGAAGATGAGGTAATCAGTCCCTCAACCTAGGAGTAGGTGCGAAGAGCACCATAGTCGTGGAGATTCTGAAGCAGAAGAAAGGAGCCTGGCGCTTATATAGTAACGTCAGGTGTAGCAGGTGAGGGCATAGTCACTGGTAGGCGGGATTCCCCAGTGGAAGTAGGTCCTTGCCCTCACCTGCTACACCTGACGTTACTATATAAGCGCCAGGCTCCTTTCTTCTGCTTCAGAATCTCCACGACTATGGTGCTCTTCGCACCTACTCCTAGGTTGAGGGACTGATTACCTCATCTTCTGTACATAGTTCTACTGTCTTCAAGTTATGTCCTGGAATTTGTATTGATAAAGCCACTGGATGGCGAAACGTCTACAATAAAGATACCCAGATGTTGCACATGTGTCTTAATTTCAGTGTCCGGTACACAGTGGTGTTTCCTTTATCTCTGATTTCCTGTTGTTGTGTGTGTGTGTGTGTGTGTGTGTGTGTGTGTGTGTGTGTGTGTGTGTGTGTATTACCATAGAGATAAAGCACAAATCGCTGTGCCAGGTTTCGGAAGACTATGCGGGGTTTAATTAAAATATTTTAAATCTGAAAATGTTCATGCTTGTTTTTAGATAAAGGAGTAATTTTGGTGCGTGTCCCTCCTGGAATTTAATTACGAATCTTTACTGTCTATAACAAAGCTATAAAATCGTGTTTTTTCCTACATTAATATACAAAATGTATAACTAATAAGAAAGCTGCTCTTTTAGCGGTGTGTTTATTATTATTATTATTATTATTATTATTATTATTTCGTTTCCACTAATATTTTACTAAATATTAATCATTTATTTTCAGGTAGGTACCAGTGCTTACTTCGCTCCCACAGTTCCGTAAGTTTAAATGAATAATAAATTATATATATATATATATATATATATATATATATATATATATATATATATATATATATATATATATATATATATATATATAATATATATATATATATATATATATATATATATATATATATATATATATATATATATATATATATATATATATATATATATATATATATATAGTGCCGAATGGGTAAAACTTGTTATTTTGGCTTAAATCAACGCTCTTCTTGCCGAATAAGACAAGCGAAAAATTGTGTATGCAACAATTTTGCAAAAATCATTCAGAACCTAACGAGAAAAATATATTTCATTGTAATTAATTATTGTAAACTTATCTAAAATATATTTAGTTGGATTAGGCTAAATTAAATTTAGCTTGTTATAATAAGGTTAGGTAAGTTTTCTAAGGTTCTTTTGGTACAAAATTATTTTTTACATTAACATAAATGAAAAAATATATATCTTTAAACGTATAAGAGAATTTTTTTTAGAAAGGACTTAATTTTAAATAAGTTTTTGCTAAGTGACCAGTTTCACCTATTCGGCACGACACACACATATATATATATATATATATATATATATAGATATATATATATATATATATATATATATATATATATATATATATATATATATATATATATATATATAATTTTTTGCACTTTACGAGTGGAACTTTGATAATTAACTCCGGGAAAATCTGTTCAATTTTTCATTGTAACATTATTACAGTGATGGGCGAAGCTGAAACAGCAGTGTCAGAAGTGACCACACCTGTGTCAGCAGCTGATGTGTGTCCATCCTGACGACCACACCTTGTGTCAGTCAGAAGCTAGGGTGTCGTCCATTTCTTAAATGTCGTTCTGACGACGACAAAATGCTGGAGAATAGCTTTTATTTCGACATTTCGCTCTGTCTAGAGCTTTATCAAGATATGACCATGTAGCTCTACATGGAGCTCAATATGGAGCTCTAAACGCTCAACGCGGAGCTCTGCACGGAGCTTTACACGGAGCCTTGCACTGGGCGCTGTACTGAACTCTACACGGAGCTCTACGCTAAGTTCTTCATGGAGCTCTACATGGATCTCCAAAAAACGCTTGTTTTGCAACCTCTGTTTTTTTTCACTGTTACCTAAAAATTTTTGTTGTGGAATTTGGTGTTGGACACTTTTGTAGTTGAAGACTAAATGTTGCAGGTTCATGTTGAGAACTGTGACGACTGTTATGTTATTTGACTGTTGCTGTGCTCTCTGTTGTGCTTCCACTCTAGCTTTACTTGACTGTTGCGTTCCACACTAGTGCTAGACTGTGCTGTTGTTTCTTGACAGGAGAGTGGAACGATGCCTCAGTCTGGCAAGTTGACTGTTGCGTTCCACTCTAGTGCTAGACTGTGCTGGAAATAAATGGTATAAAATACCGATACAATGGAAATATAAACACATATGCACTATAATGTGATCCTTTATTGACTACGTTTCGCCCACACATTGGGCTTTTTTCAAGTCACAAACAGATCTACCTGGGGTGGAAGGGACGCGAGTATTTATAGACTGTGCTGTTGTTTCTTGACGGGAGACTAGAACGATGCCTCAGTCTGGCAAGTTGACTTGCGTTCCACTCTAGTGCTAGACTGTGCTATTATTTCTTGACGGGGAGACTGGAACGACGTCTCTGGCACATTGACCAACACACTTAGAAGTTCCGGGCACACAAGGACCATAAGAAAAGTGGAACACCGCAACAGTCCTACCGGCCCATTCTTGGCGAGTCCTTGTCAAACCCAAACTCACTGAAAAATATTCGTCCAACCTGTTATCAGAGTTACCCGAGGAATGGCAGAATTTGGTTGTAAGATCTTTATGGAAAGTTGTAAACTGAAAAAGAAAACTGAGGTCATATTATCTGAAGTCTTGTTCCTTTTTTAAGCGTGTTTATCGAAGCAATATTTTTTTTTTCGCTCGCTTCTGTGTTTTACGCGTCTCATTAAGCAACGTTCGTTCGATGTAAAAGAGGGGACTCTCTGTCCCCTGGTTGTGTGTCTGGCTGACTTGTTGACGCGCTGATTGTCGCGAATTTAAACAGTTAACACAAACGTACAACACGTTCACCATTGAACAACAGGTAGCCGAGCGAAGGAGGCAGCGCCGGCACTGCCTCCCACACCCTCCCGGCACCTAGTCCCAAGTAAGCATCCCCTCCTTTCCCCCGAGCCTCACCCCTTCGCCCCTTTCCTGCCCCCAAGCCTCACCCCTTCCCCCTCTCCGTTCCCCCTGCTTTACCCCTACCCCCCTCCCTCATAAACCACCAGGCTTTGATTAAAAGTCTTATTCGGGAGACATCAAAGAAGAATCTCTTCCCCAATCCCTCCTCCCCCGTAACTCCCCTTATCCGTCACAAACAGTGGTGACACACAACGGTGCCAGAGATAACGGTGTATTAACAGGCATTGAGGAAAAGGCTCCTCTACCGTAGCTCACTGCTTCCATTGGTGCTTGAAGCATGCTACTGTTGGGGTCCAGGAGCTGTTGTTGTCCTGTGTAATGAACAGACAGAGGATGAAGCTAAGCTTGTAGCAACGGAACTTTACAGAGGACTTCTGCCTCACAGTAATCTTGTAGACAGAATACAAGGTTCCCTGATGCACTGGTGTAGGTTCAGAGGGCCCTGCATGCTGTACATGGCCCTCTGGACCACTGTACTCTCTCTCCAAGATAATCGTCACTCTGAGATCATTCCCTACTAGTAGAGGAAGACAACTTCGCCTCACGCTTGCACACGTACTTGCGGGCCATCCTGAATCAATCTATCTCTCTCTCTCTCTCTCTCTCTCTCTCTCTCTCTCTCTCTCTCTCTCTCTCTCTCTCTCTCTCTCTCTCTCTCTCTCTCTCTCTCTCTCTCTCTCTCTCTCTTTTGTACATGTCAGTTTACAGTCTAAGAGCTGTTACACTACCTCGGCTCATTTCATAGTCCCAGCGCTACGCCTCTGACGCCACCCATAATAGTTGATAAATGAGAGACATGTGCAACACTTGGGTATCTTTGTTGTGGAAACGTTTCGCCACACAGTGGCATCAGCAGCCCAGTACAGAGAAGAAAGGTTGAAGATGAGGAGTGTGAGGTAATAAGTCCCTCAACCTGGAGTTCAGTCACATTCATTCTTATCAATATTGATGAGCTGATTATATCAACTCTAGGCTGAGGGACTGATTACATTAAACTCGTTCTGATCTTCAACTTTTCTTCTCTGTATTGGACTCAGGACACCACTGTATGGCGAAATGTTTCCACAGTCGACTAACACCCAGGTACGTTATTACTGCTAGGTGAACAGAAGTAGCAGGTATGCTCGGTGTAACCTGCGGCGTGTCACTGTGATACACATTTTAACTATATCACAGCCTAGAGTTTTCAACGAATTTGAACTCCCCAGAGTGCCTGTGGCGACCTCGGTGATATTTTAGAAGAATCTCCGTGTGTTTTTTCTCTGATGGAATTTTAGTGGCTACCAGTTTCCTCAAACTATTAAAATTAAATATCAGCGTTTTGGGGAATTATTCAATCACCGTCTTCAATATTCTGAAAAAGTGTACCTGTAGGTTACCTGTAGTGGCATCCGGAGGTCATCGTCCCCGCGGCCCGGTCCTAGACCAGGCCTCCTGGTTGCTGGGTTTATCCGACACACCGCTTGTGTCCGCCACCCGCAGTCCAACGTATGCACCACAGCCCTTCTTATCAACAACTGATTTGAGGACTTTATCGAGTCCCCTCTTGAAGACGGGGGCTTGTTTGGTAATCTCCCTTTTGTATGAAGGAAGAGTGTTGAAGAGCCATGATCTCTTTACACTTGAGTTCTGTGTACTCATAGTTCCTCTGCTTTTCACTGGAGGTATTCTGTACCGTCTGCCAAACTACTTGTATTCATATATAGGGGTTTCGGTGTCCAGATTTGGGACTAATCTCTACAAAAATCTTTCAGGTGTAGATTGTCTCTTTTTGCCTGTATTGAAAGGAATACGGTTTGAGGGATTTCAAATGCTCCCAGTAATTTAGGTGCTTGACTGAGTGTATATGAGCTGTGAAGGATTATATATATATATATATATATATATATATATATATATATATATATATATATATATATATATATATATATATATATATATATATATATATATATATATATAATCTTCAGTTCTGCAATTTTCCCTGCCATGGAGAACGTTAGTACACAACAGTATTCCAACTTAGAGAGAATGAGTGACTTGAAGAGTGTTATCATTGGCTTTGTTTTGAAAGTTCTAATTATCTAATCTACAAGTTGTGCAAGAAAGGTATAAAATACCGACAATATGAAAGTTAAGACACATGTGCAACATCTGGATATCTTTATTGTAGTAGACGTTTCGCCATCCAGTGGCTTTATCAATACAGATTCTAGGACATAATAGGAAGACAGTAGAACTATATACAAAAGATGAGGTAATCAGTCCCTCGGCCTTGGAGTTAGTGTTCACAGCATCGTGGTGGAGGAGAGTCTGGAGCAAAGGCAAGAAGACTGGCGCTTTTTATAGGCGTCAGTGAATGGGACGGGCAGCAGACGAGGGCAGTCACTGGTAGGCGGGATTCCCCAGTGGAAGTAGGTCCTTCCCAAAGAGATGGGTTAGTTGCAGCAGCCGTGAAGAAGGTCTTGTAGATGTCCTCTGAACCAAGATTCCATGATGTTGCAGTGTCTGACAAGTTGTGCAAGAAAGGTATAAAATACCGACAATATGAAAGTTAAGACACATGTGCAACATCTGGATATCTTTATTGTAGTAGACGTTTCGCCATCCAGTGGCTTTATCAATACAGATTCTAGGACATAATAGGAAGACAGTAGAACTATATACAAAAGATGAGGTAATCAGTCCCTCGGCCTTGGAGTTAGTGTTCACAGCATCGTGGTGGAGGAGAGTCTGGAGCAAAGGCAAGAAGACTGGCGCTTTTTATAGGCGTCAGTGAATGGGACGGGCAGCAGACGAGGGCAGTCACTGGTAGGCGGGATTCCCCAGTGGAAGTAGGTCCTTCCCAAAGAGATGGGTTAGTTGCAGCAGCCGTGAAGAAGGTCTTGTAGATGTCCTCTGAACCAAGATTCCATGATGTTGCAGTGTCTGACAAGTTGTGCAAGAAAGGTATAAAATACCGACAATATGAAAGTTAAGACACATGTGCAACATCTGGATATCTTTATTGTAGTAGACGTTTCGCCATCCAGTGGCTTTATCAATACAGATTCTAGGACATAATAGGAAGACAGTAGAACTATATACAAAAGATGAGGTAATCAGTCCCTCGGCCTTGGAGTTAGTGTTCACAGCATCGTGGTGGAGGAGAGTCTGGAGCAAAGGCAAGAAGACTGGCGCTTTTTATAGGCGTCAGTGAATGGGACGGGCAGCAGACGAGGGCAGTCACTGGTAGGCGGGATTCCCCAGTGGAAGTAGGTCCTTCCCAAAGAGATGGGTTAGTTGCAGCAGCCGTGAAGAAGGTCTTGTAGATGTCCTCTGAACCAAGATTCCATGATGTTGCAGTGTCTGACAAGTTGTGCAAGAAAGGTATAAAATACCGACAATATGAAAGTTAAGACACATGTGCAACATCTGGATATCTTTATTTATTGCTGCCCGTCCCATTCACTGACGCCTATAAAAAGCGCCAGTCTTCTTGCCTTTGCTCCAGACTCTCCTCCACCACGATGCTGTGAACACTAACTCCAAGGCCGAGGGACTGATTACCTCATCTTTTGTATATAGTTCTACTGTCTTCCTATTATGTCCTAGAATCTGTATTGATAAAGCCACTGGATGGCGAAACGTCTACTACAATAAAGATATCCAGATGTTGCACATGTGTCTTAACTTTCATATTGTCGGTATTTTATACCTTTCTTGCACAACTTGTCAGACACTGCAACATCATGGAATCTTGGTTCAGAGGACATCTACAAGACCTTCTTCACGGCTGCTGCAACTAACCCATCTCTTTGGGAAGGACCTACTTCCACTGGGGAATCCCGCCTACCAGTGACTGCCCTCGTCTGCTGCCCGTCCCATTCACTGACGCCTATAAAAAGCGCCAGTCTTCTTGCCTTTGCTCCAGACTCTCCTCCACCACGATGCTGTGAACACTAACTCCAAGGCCGAGGGACTGATTACCTCATCTTTTGTATATAGTTCTACTGTCTTCCTATTATGTCCTAGAATCTGTATTGATAAAGCCACTGGATGGCGAAACGTCTACTACAATAAAGATATCCAGATGTTGCACATGTGTCTTAACTTTCATATCTAATCTACAACTTTCTTTACAGTGTTGTTGTGTTCCTTGAACGTGAGATCTAACATTATTACTCCCAGGTCTCTCACATCAGACTTACGCTCTATTGATTGAATTGGGTTGGCCGTGTACTCTGATCTCATTTCTCCCATCTCTCTGTAACGTAGTTAATGAAATTTGTCATCAGTGAGCATCATATTGATGTCAGTAGCCCACTGGAAGACTTGGTTTATATCATCTTGGAGGCACACTGTGTCTTATACGGATATCACTGTCGTATATATTGTAGTATCGTCTGCAAAGGATGATACAGTGCTATGGTTTATGTCCCTATCTGTGTCGGATATGATAATGAGAAAGAGAAGTGGGGCGAGTACTGTACCTTGAGGAAGAGAACACTTCACTACAGCAGCTCCTGGTTTCACTCTTTACTTTTACTCTGGGTTTTATTAGTAAGTTAAATGTCCATCTGCCCACATTTGCAGTTATTGCTTTAGCACGCATTTTTGTGTGCAGTTGCCCCATGGTTGCACTTGTCAAAGGCTTTTACAAAGTCAGGTTGATAATTTTAAATCATGTTAAACATTTAGATGTACAGAGTTCAAAATACAAATGTACAGATGAGCATCTCTTGATTTTAAAAAGCTTTGTGTAGTTTTGAATGCGTTTTGGTTTTAATGTGCGAAGGATATATACACCAAAATCTCTGTAGCTCTGCGCGTATACATTGAGAAGTGTGTATATATACTGATGGGTGTACTGTATCTCCTGTGTATGCATTGATAGGCATGCATGTGTTTTTCTACACTAAGAAATGTTTATCTCATGTATAAACACTGAGAGGCGTGAATCTCTCGATGTATATATACTGAGAGGTGTGCATTTATGTGTAAATATGCTGAGAGTATATTCGAAACCCCATTTATTGGTTTAAAGTAATGTTGACTGGTGGTGAAAATACAGCCTTAATGTGACACTCTTGTAGTCGATAGGCTTTAGACCCAGTAAACTAGTCAGTGACTATGCGAGGTGTGTTTTGAAGGTATGCATGTTTTGATTGTACAGACCGATGATCTCGCAGTTCAAATATTTTTTGTCCCACTACACTCGCCTCTCTCCTGTCTACCTTGTATCCCTCACCCTGTGACCTGTAACCTATGACCTGTTTCAAGTGTTTCCCCTACTCTGGCGACCCTGCCTGAGGCCAGACCTACCCACTTTGTATATGCTTACCCTGCCCACCTTGTATGCTTACCCTGCCCACCTTGTATGCTTACCCTGCCCACCTTGTATGCTTACCCTGCCCACCTTGTATGCTCACCCTGCCCACCTTGTATGCTCACCCTGCCCACCTTGTAAGCTCACCCTGCCCACCTTGTAAGCTCACCCTGCCCACCTTGTAAGCTCACCCTGCCCACCTTGCACCCTACCAATGAACCTCACTCTCTGCCAAATAACTCCTTACATCCTGCGTCATTCCCCTTTCCCATCTCCTTACCTCTTAACTTGGCCTCCTTCACCCTTCCCTCCGCTACCCTGCCCTCCTCTTTCACCTGGCCTTCCACCACCACGCCCTTCCTCACCCTACCCTCCCTTAACTTGTTCTCCTTCACCCTGCCCGCCTCCCTCACCCTGCCCTCACCCTACCTAATGAGGGATGACGGGCCAATTCCCCAGGGGATTTGAGTCGATCCTGGGCAAATTGAGGCAGCGCCTGGGTTTTACGAATTTAGAGCGAGTTACCAGGGATTATGATGTAGTGTGATACCTCCCTCTCTCTACCCTCCCTCCCTTTCTCTACCCTCCCTCCCTCTCTCTACCCTCCCTCCCTCTCTCTACCCTCCCTCCCTCTATCTACCCTCCCTCCCTCTATCTACCCTCTCCCTCCCTCTGTCTACCCTCCCTACCTCTCTACCTTCCTTCCCTCCCTCTATTCTCCCTCCCTACTTCTGCTTCCCTCCCTCCCAACCCTCCCCCTCTACCATCCCTACCCTCTATCCCTCTTCCTTTCCTCCATCTCTACCCTCTCTCCCTCTCTCTACCCTCCCTTCCGTCCCTCTCTTCCTCCCCCTCTTCTTCCCTCCCTCTCTTCCTCTCTTCCCTCCCTCTCTCTACCCTCCCTCCCTACTTCTGCCTTCCCTACCTCTACCATCCCTACCCTCCTTACCTCTCTACCATCCCTACCTCTTCCCTCCCTCTCTCAATCCTCACTCCCTCTCTACCTCTTCGCTCCCTCTCTACCCTCCCTCCCTACTTATGCTTTCTCTACCTCTTTACCCTCCCTCTCTACCATCCATACCCTCCCTCCCTTCATCTCTCTACCTCTACTTTCCATCTTTTTACCCTCCCTACCCTCCATCTCTCTACCCTCCCTTTCTCTATCCTCCATCTCTCGTTTTCGCCTTCTTCATACTATCCTCTCTACAATTTCTCTATCTACACCGCCTAGCTCACTATTTCTACTCTCCCTTTCTATTCTCCCTTAACGTCTTCCCTACCTCTTCTCTCCCTCCCTCACTCTACCCTCCTCTCACCACTACCTTCCCTTCTCTTCTGCATCCTCCCTCTTCTCGGCTCCCTTTCCCCATTTTCTCCCTTCTCTCCGCCCTTTATTTTACCTCTTTCGTATAGAACAACAGAGTTAACTTCACAAAATCTTTAAACTGGTCCTGGTCCCACCTGGACTCGCCTGGTCCTGGTCACACCTGGTTCTGGTCACACATGAACTCTCCTGGTCACACCTGGACTCACCTGGTCCTGGTAACACCTGGACTCACCTGGCTCTGGTCACACCTGGTCCTGGTCACACTTGGTCCTGGTCACACCTGGACCTGGTCACACCTGGACCTGGTCACACTTGGTCCTGGTCACACCTGGACCTGGTCACACCTGGACCTGGTCACACCTGGACCTGGTCACACTTGGTCCTGGTCACACTTGGTCCTGGTCACACCTGGTCCTGGTCACACCTGGACCTGGTCACACCTGGACCTGGTCACACCTGGACCTGGATTCAGACTCCCCAGTCCTTTGCACTACTGCAAGCTCTTGAAAAAGTATTGGTCACAACATGAAAGGCCTACAGCTATCATTCAACTTCACCTCTGTGGTTGTTTTGCACCTGTTATCGCGTGTCTGTAATTATTGCAGATGTAGGAAAGGAAGGAAGGAGGATGGAAGGAAACCTAGAAGTAGGTAGGAAGGAGGGGAGGGAAGGAAGGGAAGGAGAGAGAGTAACGGCTGATATTGTTCATTTCTTGAGCGAGTGATTTATATTCCTCTGATGTAATTTTGTTAACCCAGGTTAACATAGAGGCAAAACATTGTGTTTGAGGATCAGTTGTGATCCTCCAGTAAAGTCACACAATGTTTTACTTCCTCCATCTTGACCTGGGTTAAAGAAACCACACTAGAGGACAAATCACTCACTCAGGAGATAAACGATATCAGCTGTTACTCTCCCTCTCTTCCTCCTTTACTTCCCTCCCTCTCCCCTCCCCTCCCTCCCCTCCCTCCTCTTCCCTCCTTCCCTCCCTCTTCCTACTTCAGGTTTCGTTCCTTCTTTCTTCAGGTTTACTTCCATCTTCCCTCATTCCTTCCTACTTCCAGGTTTCCTTCCATCTTCCATTCCTTATTCCTTCGTACTTTCAGGTTTCCTTTACTCAGGATAGTTGCCTTCCTGAGAGTCGAGGTCACGTCACCTGCCTGACTCCCGTCACTTCTAAGACATCCTCCTGAAACAAATATTGATTATCGTCGAACATAGAGTATGTACGCTGAGAGGCAAGTCTCCTTCAATGCATTGCTAATACAGGTACTGTTAAAAAGGTTTATGTTGTACCTGGCAGTCAAGGAAGACTATCAGGGAGGCAGCAATATGTTTCAATAATACCATATGAGTAATTAGAGAGTGAGAGAGCTTATTAATGAGTACTGAGGCTACAGCTTATACATCCATAAGGGGACCAGAACTCTACACTTTGTTGATCAGCTGAAAGCATGCGAGGGACTGAAGCTTCAGGGCAAACCCTAATTATAAGGTAGGCTACCCTGGTGCCCCTTCCTCACTCGGGCTGACTTGTACAACTGGTAGTTACCTTGTATATGAATGGGAACCCCCCTTCATTCATACTAACAGTAAGCTGCAATACTTTAAGCCGATTATTGACGGGTATCATCCAGTGTGACGTGTGCCGTCCAGTGTGACGGGTGTCATTCGGTGTGATGAGTGTCATTTGGTGTGATGTGTCATCCACTATGACGGTGTCGTTCGTTGTGATGGGTGTCCTCCAGTGTGACGGGTGTCATCCAGTGTGATGGGTGTAGTCCAGTGTGACGGGTGTCATCCTGTGTGACGGTGTCGTGCATTGTGACGGGTGTCATCCAGTGTGATGGGTGTCATCCGGTGTGATGGGTGTCATCCGGTGTGATGGGTGTCGTCCAGCGTGATGGGTGTCGTGTAGTGTAACGGGTGTCGTACAGAGTGATGGGTGCCATCCAGTCTGACGGTGTCGCCCAGTGTGACGGGTGTCATTCAGTGTGACGATTGTCGTCCAGTGTGACGGGTGTCGTCCAGTGTAACGGGTGTCGCCCAGTGTGACGGGTGTCGCCCAGTGTGACGGGTATTGTGCAGTGTGACGGTTGTCCAGTGTGACGGGTGTCATCCAGTGTGACGGGCGAGTGTAATAACGACGTGGATGATCGTGTATGCCAGGCGCCTGTGTCCAGCATGTTGCCCTAATGACCCTCCACCCCAGACACTCACACAGCGCTTCACTCTGGCACTCTCCACTCATGCTGGCACTCTACTCTCATGCAGGCATTTTACTCGCATACCGACACTCTGCTTTTATGCTGGCACTCTACTCTCATGCTGGCACTCACACTCATGCAGGCACTCACACTCATACTGGAAGTCTACTCTCAGGCTTGTTGATCTGGTAGCCTCTTAATCTAGTTTGGTGACCTGGTAGCCTCTTGCTCTACCTTGGTGACCTAGTAGCCTCTTGCTCTACCTTGGTCACCTAGTAGCCTCTTGCTCTACCTTGGTCACCTAGTAGCCTCTTGCTCTACCTTGGTGACCTAGTAGCCTCTTGCTCTACCTTGGTCACCTAGTAGCCTCTTGCTCTACCTTGGTGACCTAGTAGCCTCTTGCTCTACCTTGGTGACCTAGTAGCCTCTTGCTCTACCTTGGTGACCTAGTAGCCTCTTGCTCTACCTTGGTGACCTAGTAGCCTCTTGCGCTATTTTGGTGACCTAGTAGCCTCTTGCTGTACCTTGGTGACCTAGTAGCCTCTTGCTCTACCTTGGTGACCTAATAGCCTCTTGCTCTACCTGGTGACCTGGTAGCCTCTTGCTCTACCTTGGTGACCTAGTAGCCTCTTGCTCTGCCTGGTGACCTGGTAGCCTCTTGTTCTACCTTGGTGACCTAGTAGTCTCTTGCTCTACCTGGTGACCTGGTAGCCTCTTGCTTTACCTTGGTGACCTAGTAGCCTCTTGCTCTACCTGGTGACCTGGTAGCCTCTTGCTCTACCTTGGTCACCTAGTAGCCTCTTGCTCTACCTTGGTGACCTAGTAGCCTCTTGCTCTACCTTGGTCACCTAGTAGCCTCTTGCTCTACCTTGGTCACCTAGTAGCCTCTTGCTCTACCTTGGTCACCTAGTAGCCTCTTGCTCTACCTTGGTGACCTAGTAGCCTCTTGCTCTACCTTGGTGACCTAGTAGCCTCTTGCTCTACCTTGGTGACCTAGTAGCCTCTTGCTCTACCTGGTGACCTGGTAGCCTCTTGCTCTACCTTGGTGACCTAGTAGCCTCTTGCTCTACCTGGTGACCTGGTAGCCTCTTGTTCTACCTTGGTGACCTAGTAGTCTCTTGCTCTACCTGGTGACCTGGTAGCCTCTTGCTTTACCTTGGTGACCTAGTAGCCTCTTGCTCTACCTGGTGACCTGGTAGCCTCTTGCTCTACCTTGGTGACCTAGTAGCCTCTTGCTCTACCTGGTGACCTAGTAGCCTCTTGCTCTACCTTGGTGACCTAGTAGCCTCTTGCTCTGCCTGGTGACCTGGTAGCCTCTTGCTCTACCTTGGTGACCTGGTAGCTTCTTGCTCTACCTTGGTGACTTGGTAGCCTCTTAATCTACCTTGGTGACCTGGTAGCCTTTCAATCTACCTTGGTGACCTGATAGCCTCAATCTACCTTGGTGACCTGGTAGCCTCCTAGTGTATCTTGGTGACCTGGTAGCCTCTTAGTGTATCTTGGTGACCTGGTAACCTCTTAGTCTATCTTGGTGACCTAGTAGCCTCTTACTCTGCCTTGGTGACCTGGTAGCCTCTTACTCTACCTTGATGACTTGGGAGCCTCGTAATCTACCTTGGTGACCTGGTAGCGTCTTAGTCTACCTTGGTGACCTGGTAGCGTCTTAGTCTATCTTGGTGACCTGGTAGCCTCGTAATCTACTTTGGTGACCTGGTAGCTTCGTAATCAACCTTGGTGACCTGGTAGCCTCGTAATCTACCTTGGTGACCTGGTAGCCTCGTAATCTACCTTGGTGACCTGTAGCCTCGTAATCTGCCTTGGTGACCTGGTAGCCTCGTAATCTGCCTTGGTGACCTGGTAGCCTCGCAATCTACCTTGGTGACCTGGTAGCCTCGCAATCTACCTTGGTGACCTGGTAGCCTCGTAATCTGCCTTGGTGACCTGGTAGCCTCGCAATCTACCTTGGTGACCTGGTAGCCTCGCAGTCTACCTTGGTGACCTGGTAGCCTCGCAGTCTACCTTGGTGACCTGGTAGCCTCGTAATCTGCCTTGGTGACCTGGTAGCCTCGCAATCTACCTTGGTGACCTGGTAGCCTCGCAGTCTACCTTGGTGACCTGGTAGCCTCGCAATCTACCTTGGTGACCTGGTAACCTCTCGGTCTACGTGTTGATCTAGTAGCCTCTTTCCCAGGCGACATTTTCATTTTTTTATACCTTCAGCTGGTTGGTAAACACAAGAATAACAAGAAGCCTTCCCTCTCCAGCAGTCTTGTCTCTGGCTACTTCAACTCTGGAGGTGAAGAATGCGAGTCTCCGGGACAACTTTCTTGTTTAATATATTTTCTAGGGGACTTAACAGGCACGTAAGTTACACCGTCTTTTAATAATATGTTCATTTTTCCACTATAATGTACCTTGTCCATAATTACTATGTCATTTGCTTTGTTTCGTAAGGTGAAGTCCAGGATCTTTACTTAATTCATGGTATAATTTAATGAAATCTTTGAGGACAATTGTGTTGCAGAGGTGTGAGTTTTGACTCCATGAACTGAGGAAAGATCCTGGACTTCACCTTCCGAAACAGACAGTGCGATAGTAATTATAGACAAGGTAGATTATAGTGGGAAAATGAACGTGTTATTAGAAGACAGGGGTACTTAGGTGCCTCTTAACAGAGCAGACTTGGTGTGTAAGCTCGTATGTTAAGAGGGAGGGAGGGAGAGGAAAAAAAAAATCGATGTTTTTCGTTAGTTATTCGAGGCAAGGCGGGTCAAGCTGTTGTGGTGATGATGTGAACAGGCGCCGCCGGCCGCCCCTCATTGGCTGTTAATGAGCGCGGCCGCACGCTAATGGTTGTTCCCAGGGCCGCCAGCATATGGCCCCTGGGAAGGGGAAACACTTTGGCTGTAGTAACACTTGCTGCCCCTCCCTGACGACACTTTGGCTGTAGTAACACTTGCTGCCCCTCCCTGACGACACTTTGGCAGTAGTAACACTTGCTGCCCCTCCCTGACGACACTTTGGCAGTAGTAACACTTGCTGCCCCTCCCTGACGACACTTTGGCAGTAGTAACACTTGCTGCCCCTCCCTGACGACACTTTGGCAGTAGTAACACTTGCTGCCCCTCCCTGACGACACTTTGGCAGTAGTAACACTTGCTGCCCCTCCCTGACGACACTTTGGCAGTAGTAACACTTGCTGCCCCTCCCTGACGACACCTTGGCAGTAGTAACACTTGCTGCCCCTCCCTGACGACACTTTGGCAGTAGTAACACTTGCCCCTCATGACGACACTTGGGCTGTGGTAACACTTGTCCTCCATGACGACACTTGGGTTGTGGTAACACTTGTCCTCCATGACGACACGGGCTGTGGTAACACTTGTCCTCCATGACGACACTTGGGCTGTGGTAACACTTGTCCCCCATGACGACACTTGGGCTGTGGTAACACTTGTCCTCCATGACGACACTTGGGCTGTGGTAACACTTGTCCTCCATGACGACACTTGGGCTGTGGTAACACTTGTCCTCCATGACGACATTTCGGCTGTGATAACACTTGTCCCCCCTGACGACACTTGGGCTGTGGTAACACTTGTCCCCCATGACGACACTTGGGCTGTGGTAACACTTGTCCCCCCTGACGACACTTGGGCTGTGGTAACACTGTCCTCCATGACGACACTTGGGCTGTGGTAACACTTGTCCCCCCTGACGACACTTGGGCCGTGGTAACACTGTCCTCCATGACGACACTTGGGCTGTGGTAACACTTGTCCCCCATGACGACACTTGGGCTGTGGTAACACTTGTCCTCCATGACGACACTTGGGCTGTGGTAACACTTGTCCCCCATGACGACACTTGGGCTGTGGTAACACTTGTCCCCCCTGACGACACTTGGGCTGTGGTAACACTGTCCTCCATGACGACACTTGGGTTGTGGTAACACTTGTCCCCCCTGACGACACTTGGGCCGTGGTAACACTGTCCTCCATGACGACACTTGGGCTGTGGTAACACTTGTCCCCCATGACGACACTTGGGCTGTGGTAACACTTGTCCTCCATGACGACACTTGGGCTGTGGTAACACTTGTCCCCCATGACGACACTTGGGCTGTGGTAACACTTGTCCTCCATGACGACACTTGGGCTGTGGTAACACTTGTCCTCCATGACGACACTTGGGCTGTGGTAACACTTGTCCTCCATGACGACACTTGGGCTGTGGTAACGCTTGTCCTCCATGACGACACTTGGGCTGTGGTAACACTTGTCCTCCATGACGACACTTGGGCTGTGGTAACACTTGTCCTCCATGACGACACTTGGGCTGTGGTAACACTTGTCCTCCATGACGACACTTGGGCTGTGGTAACACTTGTCCTCCATGACGACACTTGGGCTGTGGTAACACTTGTTCTCCATGACGACACTTGGGCTGTGGTAACACTTGTCCTCCATGACGACACTTGGGCTGTGGTAACACTTGTCCTCCATGACGACACTTGGGCTGTGGTAACACTTGTCCTCCATGACGACACTTGGGCTGTGGTAACACTTGTCCTCCATGACGACACTTGGGCCGTGGTAACACTGTCCTCCATGACGACACTTGGGCTGTGGTAACACTTGTCCTCCATGACGACACTTGGGCTGTGGTAACACTTGTCCTCCATGACGACACTTGGGCCGTGGTAACACTGTCATCCATGACGACACTTGGGCTGTGGTAACACTTGTCCTCCATGACGACACTTGGGCTGTGGTAACACTTGTTCTCCATGACGACACTTGGGCTGTGGTAACACTTGTCCTCCATGACGACACTTGGGCTGTGGTAACACTTGTCCTCCATGACGACACTTGGGCTGTGGTAACACTTGTCCTCCATGACGACACTTGGGCTGTGGTAACACTTGTCCTCCATGACGACACTTGGGCTGTGGTAACACTTGTCCTCCATGACGACACTTGGGCTGTGGTAACACTTGTCCCCCATGACGACACTTGGGCTGTGTTAACACTTGGGCTGTGGTAACACTTGTCCTCCATGACGACACTTGGGCTGTGGTAACACTTGTCCTCCATGACGACACTTGGGCTGTGGTAACACTTGTCCTCCATGACGACACTTGGGCTGTGGTAACACTTGTCCTCCATGACGACACTTGAGCTGTGGTAACACTGTCCTCCATGACGACACTTGGGCTGTGGTAACACTTGTCCTCCATGACGACACTTGAGCTGTGGTAACACTGTCCTCCATGACGACACTTGGGCTGTGGTAACACTTGTCCCCCATGACGACACTTGGGCTGTGTTAACACTTGGGCTGTGGTAACACTTGTCCTCCATGACGACACTTGGGCTGTGGTAACACTTGTCCTCCATGACGACACTTGGGCTGTGGTAACACTTGTCCTCCATGACGACACTTGGGCTGTGGTAACACTTGTCCTCCATGACGACACTTGAGCTGTGGTAACACTGTCCTCCATGACGACACTTGGGCTGTGGTAACACTTGTCCTCCATGACGACACTTGAGCTGTGGTAACACTTGTCCTCCATGACGACACTTGGGCTGTGGTAACACTTGTCCTCCATGACGACACTTGAGCTGTGGTAACACTGTCCTCCATGACGACACTTGGGCTGTGGTAACACTTGTCCTCCATGACGACACTTGGGCTGTGGTAACACTTGTCCTCCATGACGACACTTGAGCTGTGGTAACACTGTCCTCCATGACGACACTTGGGCTGTGGTAACACTTGTCCTCCATGACGACACTTGAGCTGTGGTAACACTGTCCTCCATGACGACACTTGGGCTGTGGTAACACTTGTCCTCCATGACGACACTTGGGCTGTGGTAACACTTGTCCTCCATGACGACACTTGAGCTGTGGTAACACTGTCCTCCATGACGACACTTGGGCTGTGGTAACACTTGTCCTCCATGACGACACTTGAGCTGTGGTAACACTGTCCTCCATGACGACACTTGGGCTGTGGTAACACTTGTCCCCCATGACGACACTTGGGCTGTGGTAACACTTGTCCTCCATGACGACACTTGGGCTGTGGTAACACTTGTCCTCCATGACGACACTTGAGCTGTGGTAACACTGTCCTCCATGACGACACTTGGGCTGTGGTAACACTTGTCCTCCATGACGACACTTGGGCTGTGGTAACACTTGTCCTACATGACGACACTTGAGCTGTGGTAACACTGTCCTCCATGACGACACTTGGGCTGTGGTAACACTTGTCCTCCATGACGACACTTGGGCTGTGGTAACACTTGTCCTCCATGACGACACTTGGGCTGTGGTAACACTTGTCCTCCATGACGACACTTGAGCTGTGGTAACACTGTCCTCCATGACGACACTTGGGCTGTGGTAACACTTGTCCTCCATGACGACACTTGAGCTGTGGTAACACTGTCCTCCATGACGACACTTGGGCTGTGGTAACACTTGTCCCCCATGACGACACTTGGGCTGTGGTAACACTTGTCCTCCATGACGACACTTGGGCTGTGGTAACACTTGTCCTCCATAAAAAATATCCAAGTTTTCTCCCGCGCGTCTCGACGTAGCAACATTTCTCCAATTTTTTAAATTGCGAAACGTTCTCTAAAATCCATAAGACTGAGCACTTTCCTCTCCCAAATTAATGCTCCTTTTTTCTTAACCAGAAAATATCATATATCCCTCACACTCTGCGCGGGGGAAAGGGGGGAGGGGAGGGGAAGGGAAGGGGACGGTGTTGGAGGGCAGGTCGTTTTGGCGTGGGAAAAGTGGTGGCCCAGTGAAACACTGGTGTGTGGAGCACTTTTTGCCTACAACGAATACTTTGGCGCGTGATTGTGAGTGTATATATATAGTTGTGGTTGCAGGGGTCGAGTTATAGCTCCTGGCCCCGATGGCGATGTGTGAAATAATTTTGCGGGGGAACACTTTGGCACCAGGACACACTTTGGCACCAGGACACATTTTGGCACCGGGACACATTTTGGCACCAGGACACATTTTGGCACCAGGAAACGCTTTGACCCCCAGAAAACATGTTGGCAACATAAGACGCTCTGGCACCAGGGGATTGAACGTAAACGTTTGCAGAAGTTTAAACCTGGAGGATTTAACATGAAACGTTGGTAGAAGATTTAACTAGTAACGTTGGTAGAAGATTTAACTGGTAACGTTGGTAGATTTAACTAGTAACGTTGGTAGATTTAACTAGTAACGTTGGTAGATTTAACTAGTAACGTTGGCAGATTTAACTAGTAACGTTGGTAGATTTAACTAGTAACGTTGGTAGATTTAACTAGTTGGTAGATTTAACTAGTAACGTCGGTAGAAGATTTAACTAGTAACGTTGGTATAAGATTTAACTGGTAACTTTGGTAGAAGATTTAACTGGTAACTTTGGTAGAAGATTTAACTAGAAACGTTGGTAGATTTTACTAGTAACGGTTGAGGATTTAGCTAGTAGCGTTGGTAGAAGATTTAACTAGTAACGTTGGTAGAAGATTTAACTAGTAACGTTGGTAGAAGATTTAACTAGTAACGTTGGTAGAAGATTTAACTAGTAACTTTGGTATATTTAATTAGTAATGTTGGTATATTTAACTAGTAACATTGGTATATTTAACTAGTAACATTGGTATATTTAACTAGTAACGTTGGTATATTTAACTAGTAGTGTTGGTAGATTTAACTAGTAACGTTGGCAGATTTAACTAGTAACGTTGGTAGATGATTTAACTGGTAACGTTGGTAGAAGATTTAACTGGTAACGTTGGTAGAAGATTTAACTGGTAACGTTGGTAGAAGATTTAACTGGTAACGTTGGTAGAAGATTTAACCAGTAACGTTGGTAGAAGATTTAACTAGTAACGTTGGTAGAAGATTTAACTGGTAACTTTTGTAGAAGATTTAATTGGTAACGTTGGTAGATTTAACGAGTAACGTTGGTAGAACATTTAACTACTAACGTTGGTAAAGGATTTAACAGGAAACAGTCTCTGAGGAGAGAGTGAATCTATCGTGGACAGATACTGTAGTATAAAGCTAGAGTGATCCAGTAAACTGTTACGGCGTCGCCGTGCATAACATCATACTAGAACTGTATTAAGCGGGGAGGCTGGTGTGTTTACTCTGGTCGCGCTGGGTTTCCAAGTGCTGCTGAATGGTAATAGCCAGGTGGTCTGGGATTACCTAAAGGCCTGCTTTGGGGGTAATTCTGCGGCTGTCACAGTTGTAAGGCTCATTTACTCAAGCCCCTTGAGTGTGGGGTATGTGGATGTGGTGGATGTGGCTGTTCTGGATGTGGTTTGGTGTGACTTCATTACGGTTATGTGGTTGCAGCGGCTGGTGGTTAAGATCTTCCAGGTTTTGTAATGTGTGTGTTGAGGATTAACTTTCAGCCTATCGACCATGTGAGGTCATTAAATCCAACATTCTTCTGTGCAGAAACACTAACGTGAATATTTTAATCTCTTAAATCGGGATTAATTAAAGCCAGCTCGACGTTTGTATGCTGGGACATGCACATCATATGGTGCACATTAACCAAGGGATACACATTTCTGTGTATATACTCCTGCGGTCGCGGATAGTTGTGGCTCAACTGAGAATTAGCTGTGATATACTGCGCGTGAGGTCTCTAACCTATAAGTTCAAAGCGCCTTTGCTTGTGGAGACTAGCGTCGATGACTCTACAGCAACACATGTCTGTACCCCGTACTGCAGTCCAACTCCCTTAGAGTCCAACAGCCTGTCAAGGAATATGGGAGAAGAAATTCAGACCCTTGAACCTACAGGGCCACCATCCCTCACTTGAAAGTGTAGCACAGAGTCACCCTCGCTGGGGGGACTCTACTCCATCAGGGACGTCTTCAAGCTAGTCCCCCCGGGATTTGAACGCAATAAAAGTAAGCGTCTGGCGGAGTCAATCTATTTAATTTGTAGCCTGGCAAAGGACGCTCTTAAACGCCCAGTTCAGACATATTCTGGAGGCGTGCCTGGCTTCCCGAACCTCGCGGTGCGTGCTGCCGGTTTTCCAGGCGTGGTGTTCCAGGCGTGGTGTTGATCTTCCAGGCGTGGTGTTGGTGATCCAGGCGTGGTGTTGGTGTTCCAGGCATGGTGTTGGTGTTCCAGGCGTGTTGGTGTTCCAGGCATGGTGTTGGTGTTCCAGGCATGTTGGTGTTCCAGTCGTGGTGTTGGTGTTCTAGGCGTGGTGCTAGTCTTCCAGGCGTGGTGTTCCAGGCATGGTGTTGGTGCTCCAGGCGTGTTGGTGTTCCAGTCGTAATGTTGGTATTCCAGACGTGGTGCTGGTCGTCCAATCGTTGCTGGTCGTCCAGGCATGGTGCTGGTCGTTCAGTCATGGTGCTGGTGGTCCAGACATGGTGCTGGTCGTCCAGCCATGGTGCTGGTCGTCCAGCCATGGTGCTGGTCATTCAGGCACCCACTTGGTCACTTTCCCACCAAGTTTTTCCACAAAAGTTTTCCCCTTCCTGTCATGGTTTATTTCCTATTTTTTTCCGTCTGAGCATCAACTTCTTTCGTCGTTTAAAGATTTTTACTATCCTACTATTCCATTCGTTTATCAAAGATTTTTTTTCAATTCTCTGACCTTTATTTTCACACGCTTTTGAGAGTTTTTTGTTCTCCGTTTAGTTAATTGTATCTTCTATTTTTTTGCGGGTGGGGGGGGGGGGAGTTTCTGTAAGATTTTTGTGGGTTTATGAACGTTTCCGAACATTTATACTTTGGTTTCTCTTACGTTGATTGTCTCGTTTGATTATTTTTCCCAAAAAGTCGACTGACGTTTATTTTCAGACTCCGTTGTCCAATGAGTTTTTTTTCCCCAGTGTAAAATCTGGGTGTTGGTTGACTCATCATGTTTATATTAAGATACAATCAGTTGGTTGACTCATCTTGGTTATATTAAGATACAATCAGTTGGTTGACTCATCTTGGTTATATTAAGAAACAATCAGTTGGTTGACTTATCTTGGTTATATTAAGAAACAATCAGTTGGTTGACTTATCTTGGTTATATTAAGAAACAATCAGTTGGTTGACTCATCTTGGTTATATTAAGAAACAATCAGTTGGTTGACTCATCTTGGTTATATTAAGAAACAATCAGTTGGTTTACAATGATGTTTTTTTTTTTTTAAATTTAGTCTCTTGCTTCTTTTCCCTCCGGCGCTTCATCTTTCTTTCATTTAAAATACTATAATTGAACTTTTCTTTTCCTCCTACTACTGATACTACTACTACTCCCGCCACTACCACTTTCCCACCACCCCCACCCCCACCCACCCCCGCCATTGCCACCACCACCACCCCCACCCCCATGCCACCCCCATCCACCGCCACCACCACCACCACCACCCCACCCACCCCCGGGGCCCCCCACGACCCCCAGCACCCCCCCGACCATAACCCATTGCCCCACCCCGCCCCCAACCCCCGCACCCCCACGCCACATACCCCACCCCCATTGAAAACTCCCATTGCCCCCACCATGCACCCCCATTCCCACCCCATTGACTACCACTACCATTGCACCACTGCCACCACCACCAAAACCACCACCACCCACGGGCCCACCCCCGCCACCACGCCACCAGTCTTCACCCCTGC
This sequence comes from Cherax quadricarinatus, assembly GCF_038502225.1. NCBI lineage: Eukaryota > Metazoa > Arthropoda > Malacostraca > Decapoda > Parastacidae > Cherax > Cherax quadricarinatus. Next base: position 82,610,668 of record NC_091292.1, on the reverse strand, counting down.
CATGGCCATCATTCCTTTTCCCAGCACTCAACTACTTGTCTTCAAGATTTTACTACCACATTCCACTCGTTTATCAAAGACTTTCAACTCGACCTATTTTCACACGCTTTGAGATTTGTCCTTAGTTAATTGCTACTTCTATTTTTCCCGTATTTGTACATTCTTGGTTTACTGAACGTTTCAACATTTATACTTGCTCTCTACTACTGATTGTCTCTTTTATTATTTTTCCAAGTCGACTGACTTACTTTCACCGGTCCATCAGCTTTATCCCAGTCCTAAAATTGCTACATTATTGACCACCCATGTTCATATTAAGATACACGCTTACTCCATCTTATATTAAATACAACTACCATCTGCTACATTACAAAAAACCGTGACTCATCTGCTATATTAAGAAACAACCATTCCCTACTATCTAGTCATATTAAGAAACAACCAGGCTTACTTACTTGCATATTACCGCAACCATTGGTTGACCACCTGCTATATTAAGAAACAATCAGTTGGCTCAATACCAATGCTTTTTAATTGCTCACTGCCTTCCACCGCCACTTCACCGCCATTTAACACCATACACCGAACATCACTTCCCACCACTATACATACTACCATCTACTACTACCATACTACTACTAATACCGCCACTACCACTACTGCTACCACCACCCCACTACTACCACCACCGCCACCACTCACCACTACTACTACACCACCACGCTACTCCACCGCCAACCACACACCACCACACCACTACACCACGCCACTACCACCCACTACTCACCACTACCACTACACACATACCCCACCACCACCGATACCATGCTACCACCACCACCATAACCACTGCCACTACCACCACTCACCGACTACCATCCACCACCGCCACTACACCGCTACCACCACCGCCGCCCCGCCTACCACTACCACCGCCCACCGCCCACACCCGCCGCGCCACCACCACACCACCACCACCACCACTACACCGCCACCACCGCCACCCACCGCCACCACATCCACCCCCACCGCCCCCCACCGCCACCACCACAACCGCCCTACCACCACCTACCACCGCCACCACCACCTCCCCCGCACCACCACCGCACCACTGCCGACACCGCCTCCCCACCACCACTACCACACCGCTGCCTACCATCCGCCACTACTACACGCCGCCACCACCACCACCACCACTACCACCCCCACCACACTACCATACCACCGCTACCACCGCCGCCCCACCCCACCCCGCCAACCACCACCACCGCCACCACTACCACCACATCACCACCACCACCGCCCCACCATCACCACTACCACCACCGGCCACCACCACCACCACCACCGCCGCCACCACCACCACCACCACCGCCACCACCACCACCGCCCCCCTACCCCCGGGCCACCACTCACTACCACCGCCTACCCCTGGCTCCACCACCGCCACCACTACTACCACTACCACCGCCCCCCATCACCACCACCGCTCCGCCACTCTCACCGCTGCGCCACCCACCACCGCTGCCACTACCACCACACTACCACCACTCACCGCTCCACCACCACCCCCTACCACGTTACCACACACCGCCACTACCACCGGCCACTCCACCGCCCCCTACCACCACCGCTACCACCACCGCCACACCCTACGCCATTGCCACCACCGCCACTACTCTACCACCACCGCTCACCATACCGCCACCACTCCACCGCCACCACCACCGCCACCACCACCGCACCACCACCGCCACCACCACCACCGCCACCACTCACCACCGCACTCCATCACCACCGCCACTACTACACCGCCACACACCGCCAGCTGCTACCACCGCCACCACTACCATTGCTACCATTGCTACCACTACCATCGCCACTCACTACCATGCCACTCCACTACTCACACTACACCGCCACTACTACACTGCCTACTTCACCACTCACCCACCACTACCACCACCATCAACCACCACAAAACTACCACCATGCCACCACCACTGCCACCACCACCGCCACTACCACTACCGCCCACCACCACCGCCACCACCACCACCGCTCACCACTCCACCACCGCCACCACCACCACCGCACCCCACCACCACCACCACCACCGCTCCCCCACACCGCCACCCCACCACCACCGCGCCACTACCACCGCCATACTCACCACCGGCCACTACCACCTTTGCCACGCCATCACGCCTACCACGCACTACCACTCATCACCTATACACACTACAGCCACACTACCACTGCCACCATCCACCACTCCACCACCACCGCCCCCATAGGCCACCTACCACCGCCACCACCACCGCCGTCTACCACCACCCACCACCACCACCGCCACTCCACCACCACCGCACACCACCACCGCCAACTACCACACGCCACCACCACCACCACCCCGCACCACCGCCACCACCACCACCAGCCACCACTACCACCGCCCCACCACCACCGCCACTACCACACCCCACTCCCACCACTACCGCGCCACCACCACCGCCACTACCACCATACCACCGCCACCACTACCGCACACACCACTACCACCTCCACCACCACCGCACCACTACCACCACCGCCACTTCACCACCACCGCACACCCCCCATTACCCCCCACCACCACCACTACCACCACGCCACCACTCACCACCACCACACTCACTGCCACTCACCACTCCACTACCACTCACCGCCACCACCACCGCCACTACCACACACCACTACCACCGCCACTCACCACCACACACTACCACCGCGCCACTACTACTCACCACCGCCACACTACCACCCACACTCACTACCACCACGCTACCATCATCATCACATCATCACCGCCACTATCACCGCCACTACACCCCCGGGCCTACCACCACCGCCACTACCACCCCCTACACCATCACCGCCACCACCACCACCACCACCATCACCGCCACCCCCACCACCGCCACCACTACCACCGCCACTACCCCGCCACCACCACCACCACACCACCGCTACCACCACCACCACCACCACCACCACCACCAGCTACCACCACCACCGCCACCCCCTACCACCGCCACTACCACTACCGCCACTACCATCACCGCTACCATCACCACCTGCCACTACTACACGCCACACACTACCGCCACACCACCACCACACCACTACCACCACCACCACTACCACACGCCACTACCACCATCCAATATTCCACTACCATCACCACCACCCACCTCACTCCCACTACCACCACCGCCACACACCGCACCACCACCACCGCCACCACTCACCACACACTACTCCCCACCACCACTCACCGCCACTACCATCACCGCCACCACCACCACCCGCCCCCTACCATGCCACTACCACCACCGCCCCCCCTACCACCACCGCCACCACCACCACCGCACATACTACCACCGCCCACTCACCATTGCCACCACCACCACCGCACACCACCACTCACCACTCCCCCGCCACCCCCTACCACCTGCCACCACCAGCCACCACCACACCCACTACCACCGCCACCACCACCACCGCCACCACCACCACCACTGCCACTCACCACCGCCTACCACCACACCGCCACCCACCATCAGCCACCACCACCACCGCCACTACCACCACCGCCACCACCACCATCGCCACCCTACCACCACCGCACTACCACCTACCACTATGCACCACCACCACCCATCTACACACCACCACCACCGCCGCCCCCCACATCGCCACCACTACCACGCACCACCACCACCGCCATTACCACCGCCACCACTCACCACACCATCACCACCACACACCACTACTGCCACCCCCACTACCACCGCTGCCACCACCGCCTACCACTACCGCCATTCCCTCACCACCACCACCACCGCTGTCCACACCACTACCGCCACCACTACCACCACTGCCACCACCACCACCGCCACTACTCACCATCGCCACTCCCCACACCGCTGCCACCACTCCCCACTATCACCGCACTCACTACTACCAGCACCACTACCACACCACTAACCGCCATACACCCCTACCCACTACCACCGCTCAACCACCACCGCCACTACCACCCCATTCCCACACTCACTATCACCACACGATACACCACTTACCCCCCTACTTGCACAGCCACTACCACCACACTACATCAGCCACGCCACACCACTACTACCGCTACTACTACTACTACCGCTGCTACTACTATTGCTACTACTTTTTCTTCTTTTGCTTTTACTCTTCTAATTTTCTTCTTTTACTTTTAACTTTTTATTTTATCCAGTTAAAATCCCAGTTACTTTATTTTTTACTTTATTAAGATTAATTTTATTAGTGTTTGTAGATGCAATAAAAACCTCGGCTCCATGGCTGGTACTTTACCTGTGATGGGTTTCCAGAGTTTTAATACTCCGGCAGCCCGGCCCTGGGTCAGGCTCGTCTGGTGCTTGCCTGGTCAACCAAGCTGTTGATACAAGCAACTTGGCTCTTGATCCACTGAACTTGAGCTACTCCTCCCCTTATATCCAGTCTTATTACCTCCCATTCCCATGCGCCTATATGGCCCCTGTGGGTTTAGCACTTCACTATAAGAATACGTATTTCGGGTTTTCTAATGGTTGAAGTTTTCAACCAATGAATGAGGCTCAGAAGGGCTGTTCGGCAGGCCCTTTACTAGGCCATTAGACTTGTAAACGAGCGGTACTGTACAGCTGTGTCTGGGAGGGGGGTTATTGCGAGAGTGGCGGGGAGGGGGGTGAGAGGGGCGGGGTTGAGAGGTTGCTTGGATTTTTTGATTTTTTTTTTTTAACGCAAGTTCCTGATATTCTAATCTTCCACATGTTTTCTGACGTTGTGCGGTTTGTGTGGATTTCTGGCGACAAGTTTGGTGTTATGTTCGCCCCCAGATCCTCTCCACCTCGCCGCCCTTAACTCGAAATCATATGACCTTGTGTGTGTATCTGTCTGTCACTGTGTATTGCAGTGAGAACAGCAGTGACAAGCACCATCATGGTGATAGTGACAGGCACCATCACGGTGATAGTGACAGGCACCATCACGGTGATAGTAACAGGCACCATCACGGTGATAGTGACAGGCACCATGACGATGATAGTGACAGGCACCATCACCATGATAGTGACAGGCACCATCACCATGATAGTGACAGGCACCATCACCATGATAGTGACAGGCACCATCACCATGATAGTGACAGGCATCACCATGATAGTGACAGGCACCATCACCATGATAGTGACAGGCACCATCACGGTGATAGTGACAGGCACCATCACGGTGATAGTGACAGGCACCATCACAGTGATAGTAACAGGCACCATCACGGTGATAGTGACAGGCACCATCATGGTGATAGTGACAGGCACCATCACCATGATAGTGACAGGCATCATGACGATGATAGTGACAAGCACCATCACCATGATAGTGACAGGCACCATCACCATGATAGTGACAGGCACCATCACCATGAGTGACAGGCACCATCATGTTAGTGACAGGCACCATCACTATGATAGTGACAGGCACCATCACCATGATAGTGACAGGCACCATCACTATGATAGTGACAGGCACCATCACCATGATAGTGACAGGCACCATCACTATGATAGTGACAGGCACCATCATGATAGTGTACGCATGGCATCACTACTTGTAGTGAGAACAACAGTGGTCACTCACCATCACTGTGATTCTAAATTTTGTGTTAAAGATGAACATTCATCTGGAAACGCAACTATCTCTTAGAAGGTCACTGTTAGTTAGTTTAATATGTTTATTATGCACCCCATACCCATCCTGTGGGCGGTAGTCAAAAGATTACAGAGGTACATAATGGGTCCAGGGACTGGACTCCAAAGTTTTGATAGCTGAGCAAGTTACAGAGGTAATGAATTCACAATTTACAAAGGTAATTAACTCACAATTTACAAAGGTAATGAACTCCAGGTAGGTCTAGTCACAATCATGTCAAGTTACAAAGGTATTTACAGATTACAGAGGTACACAATGGGTCCAGGGACCGGGCTCCAAAGTTTTGATGGCTGAACTAGGTACAAGGTAATGAACTCACAAGTTACAAAGGTAATGAACTCACAAGTTACAAAGGTAATGAACTCACAAGCTACAAAGGTAATGAATACTGTAAGAATGGTTACTTACGTGTATACATGGCTGCAATCATGAACAAATTTTAGAGTAATGAGCAATTCACACTTCCACACCCGGTCACAACTGTAGTGAGTTATTGGTGCAAATGTTGATTGCTGAGTCTCTCTCTCTCTCTCACACACACACACACACACACATACAAATACAGACACACCCACACACACACACACACACACACCTGCACATATGTGGTAATGCTTTATTTACAGCTAGCAAAGTCAGGGTATTTCTCCAGAATGGTCTGTAATATAACACTGTGGATAAAATACTTAGCCATTTCTTGAACACTTCTGAGTGAGTTGTTTCTAAATTCATTAATTTTATCGCACTCCAGTACATAATGACGCAGGGTGTGACAATAGTCCATCTGGCAAAGTTTACATTTCGTTTGGTCTACATCTGGTGGTGGTGATTTAACCTGCCAAAGATACTTGTAACCCAGCCGGAGTCGGGCGGTAGTGACATCCAAGAGTCTGCTTATTTTGTTGGATGCACCATAGACATGTGGCTCCTCCTGCATGATAGAATGATTATAGATGGACTCACTGGTGTCAATCTCCCTGAGCCTTAAGTCCATAAAATTCAGCTGAAGTTCTTTTCGTATTATTGTTCTCAAACTACTACCTGACAAGCCAAGATTGTAATCTACTCCCTCTTGTCTGCCTCTTTCCCATCACTTATCCTTGCCCTCCCATCTCTTCCACTTTGTTACCTTCTCTACTTTCCCTTTTCAACCCTCCCCTCCTCCTTTCCTCCTATTCATCCTTAGGCTTCTAATGACTCCACATTCTGTTTATATAGATACATTGTATTATATGTCATATTTGCCCCTCTCTCTCCTCTGCCTCTGTGATAGTGACATAGTGACTCCAGTTCTCCTGGAAGGAAACCTGGAAATGATTGATGGACTGATTGCATCGACTCCAGGCTGAGGGACTGATTACCTCAAACTCCTGATCTTCACTATTCTTCTTTGCACTGGACTGATGAAACCTCTGAGTGGTGAAACGTTCCATCAATAAAGATACCCAAGTGTTGCAAGTGTGTCTAATTTACCATATTATACGACTGAGGACTGACCTCCATGTTACACAAGGGACACTGTGCTGGAGAACAATCAGAGGAGGATGACCAGGTTTAATTCTCTGTAATAACAATCTTACTGAAAACAGGTTATAGGTACTGAACTCAAATTCTTTTGAAGTGTAGCATGATAGAGTATTAAAGTGCACAAATGAACCATAAGAGAAATAAGAAGGTATAAGTAAGATGTTGAAAGTGTTTAACCATAATAGAACCTAATAGTGAATTCGTTACATTAGGATTTAGAAAGATATAGGAACGCAGTGGTTTGGCAGTAGTCACCGAGGAGTGCAACTACCTACCAAGTAGCGTTATTGATAGGTACAGTGAACAACCAAGTAGCGTTGATAGGTACAGTGAACAACCAAGCAGCGTTATTGATAGGTACAGTGAACAACCAAGTAGCGTTGATAGGTACAGTGAACAACCAAGCAGCGTTATTGATAGGTACAGTGAACAACCAAGCAGAGTTATTGATAGGTACAGTGAACAACCAAGTAGCGTTATTGATAGGTACAGTGAACAACCAAGCAGCGTTATTGATAGGTACAGTGAACGACCAAGCAGCGTTATTGATAGGTACAGTGAACGACCAAGCAGCGTTATTGATAGGTCCCGTGAACGACCAAGCAGCGTTATTGATAGGTACAGTGAACGACCAACCGTTATTGATAGGTAAGCAGTAGCGTTATTGATAGGTACAGTGAACCAAGCAGCGTTATTGATAGGTACAGTGAACAACCAAGTAGCGTTATTGATAGGTACAAGTAGCGTGAACAACCAAGCAGCGTTATTGATAGGTACAGTGAACCAAGCAGCGTTATTGATAGGTACAGTGAACAACCAAGTAGCGTTATTGATAGGTACAGTGAACAACCAAGCAGCGTTATTGATAGGTACAGTGAACAACCAAGTAGCGTTATTGATAGGTACAGTGAACAACCAAGCAGCGTTATTGATAGGTACAGTGAACAACCAAGTAGCGTTATTGATAGGTACAGTGAACAACCAAGCAGCGTTATTGATAGGTACAGTGAACAACCAAGCAGCGTTATTGATAGGTACAGTGAACGACCAAGCAGCGTTATTGATAGGTACAGCGAACGACCAAGTAGCGTTATTGATAGGTACAGTGAACAAGCAGCGTTATTGATAGGTACAGTAATCAACCAAGCAGCGTTATTGATAGGTGCAGTGAACAACCAAGCAGTGTTATTGATAGGTACAGTGAACAACCAAGCAGCGTTATTGATAGGTACAGTGAACAACCAAGTAGCGTTATTGATAGGTACAGTGAACAACCAAGCAGCGTTATTGATAGGTACAGTGAACAACCAAGCTGCGTTATTGATAGGTACAATGAACGACCAAGTAGCGTTATTGATAGGTACAGTGAACCAAGCAGCGTTATTGATAGGTACAGTGAACGACCAAGCAGCGTTATTGATAGGTACAGTGAACCAAGTAGCGTTATTGATAGGTACAGTGAACAACCAAGTAGCGTTAATGATAGGTACAGTGAACGATCAAGCAGCGTTATTGATAGGTACAGTGAACAACCAAGTAGCGTTGATAGGTACAGTGAACAACCAAGTAGCGTTATTGATAGGTACAGTGAACAACCAAGCAGCGTTATTGATAGGTACAGTGAACAACCAAGTAGCGTTATTGATAGGTACAGTGAACAACCAAGCAGCGTTATTGATAGGTACAGTGAACCAAGCAGCGTTATTGATAGGTACAATGAACAACCAAGTAGCGTTATTGATAGGTACAGTGAACAACCAAGCAGCGTTATTGATAGGTACAGTGAACAACCAAGTAGCGTTATTGATAGGTACAGTGAACAACCAAGTAGCGTTATTGATAGGTACAGAGAACCAAGCAGCGTTATTGATAGGTACAGTGAACAACCAAGTAGCGTTATTGATAGGTACAGTGAACAACTAAGCAGCGTTATTGATAGGTACAGTGAACAACCAAGCAGCGTTATTGATAGGTACAGTGAACGACCAAGCAGCGTTATTGATAGGTACAGTGAACAAGCAGCGTTATTGATACAGTAATCAACCAGGCAGCGTTATTGATAGGTACAGTGAACAACCAAGCAGCGTTATTGATAGGTACAGTGAACAACCAAGCAGCGTTGATAGGTACAGTGAACAACCAAGTAGCGTTATTGATAGGTACAGTGAACAACCAAGCAGCGTTATTGATAGGTACAGTGAACAACCAAGCTGCGTTATTGATAGGTACAGTGAACGACCAAGTAGCGTTATTGATAGGTACAGTGAACCAAGCAGCGTTATTGATAGGTACAGTGAACGACCAAGCAGCGTTATTGATAGGTACAGTGAACCAAGTAGCGTTATTGATAGGTACAGTGAACGACAAAGCAGCGTTATTGATAGGTATAGTGAACGACCAAGCAGCGTTATTGATAGGTACAGTGAACAACCAAGTAGCGTTATTGATAGGTATAGTGAACAACCAAGCAGCGTTATTGATAGGTACAGTGAACGACCAAGTAGCGTTATTGATAGGTACAGTGAACGACCAAGTAGCGTTATTGATAGGTACAGTGAACCAAGCAGCGTTATTGATAGGTACAGTGAACAACCAAGCAGCGTTATTGATAGGTACAGTGAACAACCAAGCAGCGTTATTGATAGGTACAGTGAACAACCAAGTAGCGTTATTGATAGGTACAGTGAACAACCAAGTAGCGTTATTGATAGGTACAGTGAACGACCAAGCAGCGTTATTGATAGGTACAGTGAACAACCAAGTAGCGTTATTGATAGGTACAGTGAACAACCAAGCAGCGTTATTGATAGGTACAGTGAACAACCAAGTAGCGTTATTGATAGGTACAGTGAACGACCAAGCAGCGTTATTGATAGGTACAGTGAACAAGCAGCGTTATTGATACAGTAATCAACCAGGCAGCGTTATTGATAGGTACAGTGAACAACCAAGCAGCGTTATTGATAGGTACAGTGAACAACCAAGCAGCGTTGATAGGTACAGTGAACAACCAAGTAGCGTTGATAGGTACAGTGAACAACCAAGTAGCGGTATTGATAGGTACAGTGAACAACCAAGCTGCGTTATTGATAGGTACAGTGAACGACCAAGTAGCGTTATTGATAGGTACAGTGAACCAAGCAGCGTTATTGATAGGTACAGTGAACAACCAAGTAGCGTTATTGATAGGTACAGTGAAACCAAGCAGCGTTATTGATAGGTACAGTGAACAACCAAGCAGCGTTATTGATAGGTACAGTGAACAACCCAGCAGCGTTATTGATAGGTACAGGGAACGACCAAGAAGCGTTATTGATAGGTACAGTGAACTACCAAGTAGCGTTATTGATAGGTACAGTGAACAACCAAGCAGCGTTATTGATAGGTACAGTGAACGACCAAGCAGCGTTATTGATAGGTACAGTGAACCAAGTAGCGTTATTGATAGGTACAGTGAACAACCAAGCAGCGTTATTGATAGGTACAGTGAACCAAGCAGCGTTACTGATAGGTACAGTGAACAACCAAGCAGCGTCATTGATAGGTACAGTGAACAACCAAGCAGCGTTATTGATAGGTACAGTGAACAACCAAGCAGCGTTATTGATAGGTACAGTGAACAACCAAGCAGCGTTATTGATAGGTACAGTGAACAACCAAGCAGCGTTATTGATAGGTACAGTGAACGACCAAGTAGCGTTATTGATAGGTACAGTGAACAACCAAGCAGCGTTGATAGGTACAGTGAACAACCAAGCAGCGTTGATAGGTACAGTGAACAACCAAGCAGCGTTGATAGGTACAGTGAACAACCAAGCAGCGTTGATAGGTACAGTGAACCAAGCAGCGTTGATAGGTACAGTGAACAACCAAGCAGCGTTGATAGGTACAGTGAACAACCAAGCAGCGTTGATAGGTACAGTGAACCAAGCAGCGTTGATAGGTACAGTGAACAACCAAGTAGCGTCACTGAAGCTAATACTTTGGGTAACTTTAAAATAGATGGGACAGTGTTTCTAGTATGTGTTAAAAATTTTTGCCGATATTGTTGAAAGATAGTGGCGGAGGGTGGCTGTGGTGGTGGTGGAGAGGGGTGGTAGTAGTAGTGGTGGTGGTGGTTACGGCAGTGGGTGACTGTAGTGATGGAGAGGGGTGGTAGTAGTAGTAGTAGTAGTAGTGGTGGTGGTTACGGCAGTGGGTGGCTGTGATGGGGAGACGGGTGATAGTAGTAGTGGTGGTTACGGCAGTGGGTGGTTGTGGTGATGGAGAGGGGTGGTAGTAGTAGTAGTAGTGGTGGTTACGGCAGTGGGTGGCTGTGGTGATGGGGAGAGGGGTGATAGTATTAGTTGTGGTGGTTACGGCAGTGGGTGGATGTTATGATGGGGTAGAGGGGTGGTAGTAGTAGTAGTAGTGGTAGTGGTGGTTACAGCAGTGGGTGGTTGTGGTGATGGGGTAGAGGGGTGGTAGTAGTAGTAGTAGTGGTAGTGGTGGTTACAGCAGTGGGTGGTTGTGGTGATGGGGTAGAGGGGTGGTAGTATTAGTAGTAGTGGTGGTGGTTACGGGAATGGGTGGCTGTGGTGATGGAGAGGGGTGCTAGTAGTAGTAGTAGTGGTGGTGGTTACGGTAGTGGGTGGTAGTGATGTGGTAGAGGGGTGGTAGTAGTGGTGGTGGTTACGGAAGTGGGTGGTTGTGGTGATGGGGTATAGGGGTGGTTGTAGTAGTAGTAGTGCTGGTGGTTTCGGCAGTGGGTGGTTGTGGTGATGTTTGTCAACGACTCTATATAACTTACCACCCACACCACCACCATCAATAACAACACGACCGTCACCACCTTAACTAGCATCATCAGTCACCACATCACCATCAATCACCACGTATCCTTCGCCAACAGCACATCACCACCGTAACCACCATCGTCAATCATCCCCTGCCCAATCATTGTAGACTCCTTTCCCCTGCATCACCCCCCTTGTACCCCCCCCCCCGCCCCTGGCCAGTTATCCCGGCCATCAGGCAGAAATGGACACACAGATCCCACAATCCGGCAGTTTACGCTAGCGTGGCGGTGACCAGGGTCTTGAGGGATCAGCCGGACGGCGACGCAGAGTGAGGGGGGATCCTTACTGTTAGCGGAGATCTGTCGTTGTGGCCAGAGGGGTAATGACGACGCTTTGTCCCCTCTGAGGGACTTAGGAGCCCGAGGGGACGTTGTGGTCGCATGAGAGGGGTGGGTGGGCAGGGCAGTTTGAGCCGTGTGTGAGGTGGGAGGGAGGGCAGGGGTGGGTTGTGGTGGACGTTGGTGGGTTACTTGGCTCTGGTTGTGGCCAAGGGGTGAGTGGTGGTGCCTGAGGGGTCAGCCGCATCTCATAGTGAGGGGAGAGAGAGGGGACGGGGCGGGACCCCTCAGGTTCTCAAGTTGACACTGGGAGACGGGGGGATTTGTGTGGATGGTCACCGTGTAATGTATATACACGCTCTCCTTATCCCTCTCCCCATCTCTCCATCCCTCCCTCCCCTCTCTCCTTCCCTCCCTCCCCATCTCTCCTTCCATCCCTCCCCATCTCTACCTCTCACTTCCTCCTTTTTTCTTCCCCTTCTCTCATTTCCTTTTCCTTCTTCTCTCTTTCCCATCTCCCCTCGATCTCTTCTTCAGCCTCCTCTTTCCTTACTCCCCCGGTCTTTCCTTTTCCTCCTCCCTATCTTTCATTCCCTCCTCATCTCCTTTCCCCTTACAGTCTCTTCTTCCTTCCCTCCTTCCCCACCCTGATCCTAGCTAAACACAAGTTGATGTACGGTAGTGCATCAGCAGACCAATTCGGGTTTCTTGGTCTTGTTTGCTGCAGACCTGAAGCGAAAATTGCAATGCATAAAGTGTTGTCCAGCTGCAAATCCGATAGCAGCCAAAATCGTCCAAATGGAAATACTTTGCAAGCCTGGACAAGCAGGTGGCGTGGGACTACACATGTGTATCCATACTAGCTGACGTCTACCTTCAGTACATCACATATGGAAAGGAAAATGATACAAGGAGAATGATAGGCTGGATAACTAGAACTTTCAAGAGATGCTGAACCAATGGTGATATTCTTTAAATCACTTGTTCTCTCCCGTCTGGAATACTACTGAATGCTAACGGCCTCCTTCAAGGCAGGCGAGATTGTTAAGTTGTAAAACGTATTCACTGCTCGTATATATTCAGTCATCTGAACTACTGGGAAAGCTTGAAGTTCCTTCAACTATATACATTGGAACGTAGGCGAAAATGGTACATAATTTACTCATGGAAAAATCCTGTAGGGATTATACCTTGAGTATACCTGGAAGGGGTTTCAGGGAGTCACCGCCCCCGCGGCCTGGTCCGTGACCAGGCCGAATTAGTCCCAAACCTGAACACCAAAATTGATTTGTATGACAAGAGACAATGAAGACTTGGTAGATAGTGTCCAATACCTTCAGGAGCGCGAGGAGTACACTAAGAGGGAACTCGATGAATGTCAGAGGTCCCCGACTCTTCAACGGCCGCCCTACATAAGGTGAATTACCAAAGAACTTTTGGCTATCTTCAAGAGGGAACTGGACAAGTTCCTCAAATCAGTGTCAGACCTGCAGGGCTGTGGTTCGTAGGACTGCATGCAGACAGCAGTAACAGCTTGGTTGATCAGGCCTTGGTCCTCCAGGAGACCTGGTCATGGACTATGCCGCGGGGGTGTTGACCCCTGGAAACGTCCTTCGAGTATCCTTCAGGTAGGTTTCCTCTTGAAGACAGCCAGAGGTTTGTTGGTAATTCCGCTTATGTGCACCTCAAGTCTTGCTTTCATACGGGGTGATTTCGGTGCGCAGGTTTGAGACCATTCCCTCCAAGGTCTTCCAGGTGTAAATTATGATGTACTTTTCTCGCCTACATTCAAAGAATATAGATGAAGGGACTAAGAGTGTTTCCTGTAGTTCAGATGTTTGAATGTATATGGGGGGGGGTGAAAGTTCTCTGTACGTTTTCTAGCTTACCTATCATTCATGCCTTGAAGGGGATCATTAGTATACAGCAGTATTCCAGCCTGGAGAGGACTAGTGACTTGTAGAGTATCATCAATAGCTCAGTGTTTCTTGTCCAGCCTGCCATTTTCCTTGCTGTAGCAATAGCAACATTGTAGTGATCCTTGAAAGTGAGATCTTCTGATATCATCACTCCCAAGACTCGTACAAAGAACTTTCGCTCTATTGAATCATTAAAGTTTAGCCTGTATTCCGTTTAAGTCTTTATCTCCATTATTCTATAGCGGAGCAACTGAAGCCCACTAGAAGACCTAATTTATATCCACTTAAAGATTGGGTATATATTTGGTAGACTCCACTCGCTTAGATGGGTATATATTTGGTAGACTCCACTCGCTTAGAGATTCTAGTGTCATCAGTGCTCTAGTTTGTCCTTTGGATATGCTGAATATAAGAATATGAAACAGAAGTGGTACGAGTACTGTGCCTTGAGGAACAGGTTTTCATTGTGGCAGCCACCTTCTTCACTGTTTATTACTTCTGCAATTCCATGTAATTACACAATCTTTCTTCTTAGGACCCGTTCAAAGATTTTGATGCGTGAAGTTAAGGGCTGTTGGTTTACGGATCAGATTAGGAAGATACATAGCTGCCTTGAAAATCTTGAAAAAAAAAACCACACCTAATATTATCATCCTCGGAGATTTCAACTTTCCAAATACGAAGTATTTGGAAGATATTAAACCACAGCATCGTACCAGAAATAGTTGCTGGAAGCGCGCTAGCTCAACAGGTACATTCCAGAGAGCTAATGGGTCTTTCTGAAAAGTTTGCTTTGAGCCAACTGGAAATGAAAATAGAAATAAAATGATAATACACTGGATTGGATCTCACGAACAACAAGGAACTGATCACAGATACGATATACTCTGATCACGACATAACAGAAGTGCAAACAAATATAAATTGAGTCTGTGGTTCAGTCTATGACTCAATCTGTGGCTCATTCAGGGTAGCTAACATCGTTAACTGTAGTTTGTTTTAATGTAAGTTTCTTAGACAACGAAAATTCACTTGCCATGATGCCTGAGCATCACCGTAAGTACTACTTGCAGCCAGATGGCGCACTCAGTTAAAAACAGCAAATCTGTATCGTGAGTACGTTTCGCAGTGTAAAGCTTCACACAGAGAAACAAACCATAGCTTTTGAGGCTGTTGACCACAATAAAGAATTTGATATTATTTACTTAGATTTTAGTAAGGCTTTTGATAGAGTTCCGCACCATAGACTGTTAAAGAAAGTGGCAGCCCATGGCATTGGGGGAAAAGTGCTCTCGTGGATCGAGTCATGGCTCACTGACAGGAAGCAGAGAGTGTCCATAAATGGGGTTAAATCCGAGTGGGGATCTGTAACAAGTGGCGTTCCACAGGGATCAGTCTTGGGCCCGTTGTTGTTTATAATATATATCAATGATCTTGATGAGGGAATTACTAGTGATATGAGCAAATTCGCCGATGACACAAAGATAGGTAGGATAATTGATTCAAACGTAGATGTTAGGGAACTTCAGGAGGATTTAAACAAACTCTATTCTTGGTCAGAAAAGTGGCAGATGCAGTTCAATGTAGATAAGTGCAAGGTTCTGAAGCTTGGGAGTGCCCATAACCCTAGTACTTATAAATTAAATGATGTAGAACTTAGCCATACAGATTGCGAAAAGGACTTGGGGGTTATGGTGAGCAGCAACCTTAAACCAAGACAGCAATGCCTAAGCGTACGTAATAAGGCAAATAGATTACTGGGATTTATATCAAGAAGTGTAAGCAACAGAAGTCCAGAGGTCATACTGCAGCTTTATACATCATTAGTAAGGCCTCACCTTGATTATGCAGCTCAGTTCTGGTCTCCGTATTACAAAATGGACATAAATTCGTTAGAAAACATTCAGCGTAGGATGACTAAATTAATACATAGCATCAGAAATCTTCCTTATGAAGAAAGATTGAAGACTCTTAAGTTACATTCACTTGTTAGACGAAGAATGAGGGGAGACCTGATCGAAGTGTATAAGTGGAAGATAGGTATTAATAAAGGGGATATTAATAAGGTCTTGAGGATGTCTCTCCAAGAGAGAACCCGCAGTAATGGATTTAAATTAGATAAGTTTAGATTTAGAAAGGACATAGGAAAGTATTGGTTTGGAAATAGGGTAGTTGATGAGTGGAACAGTCTACCTAGTTGGGTTATTGAGGCTAGGACTTTGGGTAGTTTCAAATCTAGGTTGGATAAGTACATGAGTGGGAAGGGTTGGATTTGAGTGGGACTTTCACATCAGAGCTTATTTCTTGGGTAGCATTGAAAATTGGGTTGGGTAAATGTTTTGTTAGTGGGATGAATTGTAAAGGACCTGCCTAGTATGGGCCAGCAGGCCTCCTGCAGTGTTCCTCCTTTCTTATGTTCTTATGTTCTTATGTTCATAGCAGGTTCAACGAGTGCTTTTTCTTCAGTAGTTGTAGCTAAAGAAAAGACAAAGTATGTAAAGTACTGAGGCTACGTTTCACTGTTAAGGAGAGCTTTATATCTTCATACAGCTCTTAGCTTCATAAAGTTCTACTTAGAGTGAAAAGAAGTACCAGTAAAGACTTGTTTTGCCTATTTCAGTCTTTTTTTTCCTCCCAGGTGTGAGGGTTATGTTCACTAGCCAGCGAGTGAACATTGTTGACGTTGTTGTGGCGGCTGGAGTAGTTAATGATCCTTTTGAAGGATGTCCAGCCAACACCTGGTTATGATACTTGATCAAACACCCTGTTGGGGGATAATGGTACCATGGGTCGCGCAGAGGTCCACAAAACATGTGATGGTTAATGGTACCATGGGCCATACAGAGATCATTCTCTGTAATAAACTTCGCAAGTTTACCAATATTAACGATGCATTATTTTTTTAGCTGGATTGAACAAGTTTTTCTTCGCATCTTGCCAGTTCTCTGGATGATCTTGCAAGCTGTGTGCATCTTGAAAATTATATCACATTGTTTTGCAGGTTCTTAGGCGCGTCTTAGTGCGGCGTGATGCGTGAGTGGGGATCCCGCCAACTTAACAGTGTTCCTGTGGTTCCAGTAGGGATCCCGCTAGCTTAAGTTTTCCTGCTGTTCAAGTGGGAATTCCGACAGTTTAGCAGTGTTCCTGTGGTTCCAGTGGGAACCCCAGGAGCTTAACAGTGTTCCTGTGGTTCCAGTGGGAATCCCGCCAGCTTAACAGTGTTACAAGACCAAGATTCTTTCCAGATTGCCATCAGATACAGGGGTGTCAACCTCCCAACTCTTAAGAAATCAGTCGTGTCGCAGTTTATAGTTTGGAGAACCACACATTTTAAAGACTTAAGCAATTTAGTGGTATAATTGGTTCCTTTAGCATGTGTGCGCGCCTGTGTTTTGTTAGTGTTAAGTGGAGACTGTGAGGGGTAGTGGTGGTGTGGGAGCGTTGGTAGGACTGATGGCACGGCAGCCAATCCAGGAACGATGGCGTCTGTGTTTTATTGTTGTCACTATCTGATGGCAGCGGCGGCAGGCGGCGGCTCCTGCCACCAGCACTCTTCTCCCTTGTTTGTGTCAGCCTCAACACGTTCACACACCAATTCTGTCTTTATCTCGCATCTTTCACGTCCGTCATAACTTGGAGCAAAAGCAATAAATTCATATTTTTTTTCTTTTATTGGTGTGAATTTTTGAGTGTCAGCGTGGGTGTTAGTGTATGGTTTTAGTGGCACAAGACACTATGTACAGTTCAGGACATTTATTTAAGGAAAAGTTTCGACACGAGTGGTTTATTCACTCTTAATACAAAAATAACCAAGAGACGAGTATCTATCTGTATTAGTGGGTCCTACTAATTACCGAGAACAAGCTTGGATTAACCGAGAACGTGTCCTCAAACCCAAGCTATCTTACTGCAGTTCTACTGCTACTAGTACTATTACTAGTACTGCTACTAGTACTGCCACTACTAGTACTGCTACTACTAGTGCTGCTACTACTAGTACTGCTACTAGTACTAGTACTGCTACTAGTACCGCTACTAGTACTAGTACTGCTATTACTAGTACTAGTACACAGTAGCATTTCGCCACCAGCACCGCCACAACCATTAGCAGCCTGCCACAACACTAGTGCCACTAGTTGTACCACCAGCAGCAGTAGCACTGCCACCGTAGAACCATTAGTCCTGGTCAAGCGCCGCCGCTCTACCGCTACCACAACCACTACCGATGATGCCACTGCATTACTGCCACTACTGCCGCACTATGGCCAGTACCGCACTACTACACTGCCGCTGCCGCCGCTGCTGCTACCGCGCCTACCACCGCTAGCACCGCGCTCGCTGCCACCCGCCGCGCTGCTGCTGCGCTGCTACCTACCACTGCGCGCCGCTGCTGCCGCTCGCTGCTGCGCTGCTGCCTCCCTCTGCCGCTGCTGCTGCTGCCGCCGCGCCACCACCACCGCCATTTCACCACTACACCGCTACCACACCACTACCTACCACGCGCGATGCCACGCTGCTCAACCACCGCTCGCCCTACCGCCGCTCAACCACGCCAGCACCGCTGCACGCCGCCGCTGCCGCCCTACTACCACCACCGCGCGCCGCCACTACCACCACCGCGCCGCTGCCGCTGCCGCCTGCCGCTACCACACACCACTCACTCACACACCACTAGTCACCACCATCGCGCCCACTACCCGTTCACTACCACTGATGCCACTACACTACCACTGCTGCTACCACTACTCACTGCTGCTGCCACTACCACGTGCCTACTCACTACCACTGCTGGTACCTACCACCACTGCTGCTGCCACTGTAGCACTGCTCGCCACTACCACACACTGCGCTACCACTACCATACCACGCTGCACTACCACGTTGCACCTCCACCACCACCACCGCTGCCACCGCAGTACCGCTGCCACACCATCACCACCGCCGCTCGCCACCAGCACCACCGCCAGCACCGCCACCGCCACCATACCACCACACCACCACCGCCACGCACACCACCGCGCCACCACCGCCAGCACCGGCCGCCGCCACCGCCAGCACCACCACCACCAGCTGCTGCTACTGCTAGTACTACTACTACTGCTGCTACTGCTGCTACTACTACTGCTACTACTACTACTACTACTACTACTGCTGCTACTACTACTACTGCTGCTGCTGCTGCTACTACTACTACTGCTACTACTACTACTACTACTACTACTGCTTCTACTGCTAGTACTGCTGCTGCTGCGGCCGCCGCTGCCTCCACGCAGCTGACCACCTGACTCCTGCCATTATATACACTCAGGACTGCAGAAGTCACTCGTGGTTAAACTTTTCCGTAAGTAAATGTCCTGAACTGTATATAATAAGTGTCTTTTTTCCACATTTCTCTGAGTGGCACACCGGCCAGAGTGCGTTTATGAACGCTGGCCAAACATTGCGTTTATGAACGCTGGCCAAACATTGCGTTTATGAACGCTGGCCAAACATTGCGTTTATGAACGTTGGCCAAACATTTCTCTCCCCTCTTATCTTAAGCACATCTTAAACGCCGTCTTAATTGTTGGTGCAGTCTCTCTCTCTCTTTCTCTCTCATTTATCTTGTTTCTGCTGAATTGTCTGCTTTCATGAGCTTCCCTCCCACTCACCCCATTCTTTCCCACTCACCCCATTCTTTCCCACTCACCCCGGTGGCCTGGTGGCTAAAGCTCCCGCTTCACACACGGAGGGCCCGGGTTCGATTCCCGGCGGGTGGAAACATTTCGACACGTTTCCTTACACCTGTTGTCCTGTTCACCTAACAGCAAATAGGTACCTGGGTGTTAGTCGACTGGTGTGGGTCGCATCCTGGGGGACAAGATTAAGGACCCCAATGGAAATAAGTTAGACAGTCCTCGATGACGCACTGACTTTCTTGGGTTATCCTGGGTGGCTAACCCTCTGGGTTTAAAAATCCGAACGAAATCTTATCTTACCCCATTCTCTCCCACTCACCCCATTCTATAATGCCTGAATAGTTCACAGACCCTAGGCTTCCTCTTGTTGCCCAAATTTTACAACCGCTAGTTTGTTGCTGTTGTACACTGTTTACAAGAAATAGGTATATTGCTGTTACACACTGTTTACAAGACCTAGGTATATTGCTGTTGTACACTGTTTACAAGACCTAGGTATATTGCTGTTGTACACTGTTTACAAGACCTAGGTATATTGCTGTTGTACACTGTTTACAAGACCTAGGTATATTGCTGTTGTACACTGTTTACAAGACCTAGGTATATTGCTGTTGTACACTGTTTACAAGACCTAGGTATATTGCTGTTATACACTGTTTACAAGACCTAGGTATATTGCTGTTGTACACTGTTTACAAGACCTAGGTATATTGCTGTTGTACACTGTTTACAAGACCTAGGTATATTGCTGTTGTACACTGTTTACAAGACCTAGGTATATTGCTGTTGTACACTGTTTATAAGACCTAGGTATATTGCTGTCCTAGGTACTGTTTACAAGACCTAGGTATATTGCTGTTGTACACTGTTTACAAGACCTAGGTATATTGCTGTTGTACACTGTTTACAAGACCTAGGTATATTGCTGTTGTACACTGTTTACAAGACCTAGGTATATTGCTGTTGTACACTGTTTACAAGACCTAGGTATATTGCTGTTGTACACTGTTTACAAGACCTAGGTATATTGCTGTTGTACACTGTTTACAAGACCTAGGTATATTGCTGTTGTACACTGTTTACAAGACCTAGGAATATTGCTGTTGTACACTGTTTACAAGACCTAGGTATATTGCTGTTGTACATTGTTTACAAGACCTAGGTATATTGCTGTTGTACACTGTTTACAAGAACTACTGTTGTTGCTGTTGCATATTAACAAGAGCTACTGTTGTTGCTGTTGCATATTGTTTACAATAGCTACTGTTGTTGCTGTTGCATATTAACAAGAGCTACTGTTGTTGCTGTTGCATATTGTTTACAAGAGCTACTGTTGTTGCTGTTGCATATTAACAAGAGCTACTGTTGTTGCTGTTGCATATTGTTTACAAGAGTTATGGTTGTTGCTGTTGCATATTGTTTACAAGAGCTACTGTTGTTGCTGTTGCATATTGTTTACAAGAGCTACTGTTGTTGCTGTTGCATATTGTTTACAAGAGCTACTGTTGTTGCTGTTGCATATTGTTTACAAGAGCTACTGTTGTTGCTGTTGCATATTGTTTACAAGAGCTACTGTTGTTGCTGTTGCATATTGTTTACAAGAGCTACTGTTGTTGCTGTTGCATATTGTTTACAAGAGCTACTGTTGTTGCATATTGTTTACAAGAGCTACTGTTGTTGCTGTTGCATATTGTTTACAAGAGTTGCTGTTGCATATTGTTTACAAGAGCTACTGTTGCTGTTGCATATTGTTTACAAGAGCTACTGTTGCTGTTGCATATTGTTTACAAGAGCTACTGTTGCTGTTGCATATTGTTTACAAGAGCTACTGTTGCTGTTGCATATTGTTTACAAGAGCTACTGTTGCTGTTGCATATTGTTTACAAGAGCTACTGTTGCTGTTGCATATTGTTTACAAGAGCTACTGTTGTTTCTGTTGCATATTGTTTACAAGAGCTACTGTTGCTGTTGCATATTGTTTACAAGAGCTACTGTTGCTGTTGCATATTGTTTACAAGAGCTACTGTTGCTGTTGCATATTGTTTACAAGAGCTACTGTTGCTGTTGCATATTGTTTACAAGAGCTACTGTTGTTTCTGTTGCATATTGTTTACAAGAGCTACTGTTGCTGTTGCATATTGTTTACAAGAGCTACTGTTGCTGTTGCATATTGTTTACAAGAGCTACTGTTGCTGTTGCATATTGTTTACAAGAGCTACTGTTGCTGTTGCATATTGTTTACAAGAGCTACTGTTGTTTCTGTTGCATATTGTTTACAAGAGCTACTGTTGTTGCTGTTGCATATTGTTTACAAGAGCTACTGTTGCTGTTGCATATTGTTTACAAGAGCTACTGTTGTTGCTGTTGCATATTGTTTACAAGAGCTACTGTTGTTGCTGTTGCATATTGTTTACAAGAGCTACTGTTGTTGCTGTTGCATATTGTTTACAAGAGCTACTGTTGTTGCTGTTGCATATTGTTTACAAGAGCTACTGTTGCTGTTGCATATTGTTTACAAGAGTTAGGGTTGTTGCTGTTGCATATTGTTTACAAGAGTTATGGTTGTTGCTGTTGCATATTGTTTACAAGAGCTAGGGTTGGAGATGCTGCTGTAGTCCTGTACATAAATAGTTCAGAGAACTGGCAAGTTGATAAGTTAGACACACGTTGTGTAACACTTGTGTGTCTTCCAGGAAACATCTCGCCACACACTGATAGTCCATCAATCTTTTCAAAATTGATGGACTCATAACATCGACTCTCAAGTGTTGCAGTTTGCTTTACCTTTGATATACCTTTGATGAGTTTCGAGAGTCTCACCGCTCTCTTAGCCCGGCCATGGTCCAGGCTCGTCTAGTGCTAGCCTGGTCTTACAAGGTTATTGTAAACTTGATTTGTATGCGTATAGTTTATTCCTTGACCTCTAGAACTGTGGAACTGTTATTCTCTTTGTGAAGCGCTAAGTCCACGTGGGTCTACAGCTCAAGGAAGGGTGGAGACTCGATCCTCCGTCCACTAATCAAGAAGCAGAAAATAATGTAGAAACAGATTATAATGTAGAAACACTTAGATGTGCTGGACTAGATGTCAGAGACCAGAAGTGAAAGTTAAACTGCCATAGGGGTGTCAGTGGTCCTTGGGGGTGCCAGTGGTCCTTGGGGGTGCCAGTGGTCCTTGGGATGCCAGTGGTCCTTGGGATGCCAGTGGTCCTTGGGGTGCCAGTGATTCTTAGCGTACCAGTGGTCCTTGGGGTGCTAGTGGTCCTTGGGGTGCCAGTGGCCCTTGGGATGCCAGTAATCCTTGGGGTGCCAGTGGTCCTTAGGGTACCAGTGGTCCTTGGGTGCCAGTGGTTTTTGGGATGCAAGTGGTCCTTGGGGTGCCAGTGATCCTTGGGGTGCCAGTGATTCTTAGCGTACCAGTGGTCCTTGGGTGCCATCCTTGGGATGCCAGTGATCCTTGGGATGCTAGTGGCCCTTGGAGTGCCAATGGCCCTTAGGGTGTCAGTGGTCCTTGGGATTCCATTGGTTCTTGGGGTGCCAGTGATCCTTGGGGTGCCAGTGGTCCTTGGGATGCCAGTGGTCCTTGGGATGCCAGTGGTCCTTGGGGTGCCACCAGTGGTCCTTGGGGTGCCAGTGGTCCTTGGGGTGCCAGTGGTCATTGGGATGCCAGTGGTCCTTGGGGTGCCAGTGGTCATTGGGATGCCAGTGGTCATTGGGATGCCAGTGGTCCTTGGGATACCAGTGGTCCTTGGGATGCCAATGGTCCTTGGGATCCCAGTGGTCCTTGGGATCCCAGTGGTCCTTGGGTACTAGTGGTCCTTGGGGTGCCAGTGGCCCTAGGGGTGCTAGTGGCCCTTGGGATGCCAGTGGCCCTTGGGGTGCCAGTGGTGCTTGGGGTGCCAGTGGCCCTTGGGGTGCCAGTGGTGCTTGGGGTGCCAGTGGCCCTTGGGGTGCCAGTGGTGCTTGGGGTGCCAGTGGTCCTTGGGGTGCCAGTGGTCCTTGGGGTGCCAGTGGTGCTTGGGGTGCCAGTGGTGCTTGGGGTACCAGTGGTGCTTGGGGTGCCAGTGGTCCTTGGGGTGCCAGTGGTCCTTGGGGTGCCAGTGGTGCTTGGGGTGCCAGTGGCCCTTGGGGTGCCAGTGGTCCTTGGGGTGCCAGCGGTGCTTGGGGTGCCAGTGGTGCTTGGGGTGCCAGTGGTGCTTGGGGTGCCAGTGGTGCTTGGGGTGCCAGTGGTGCTTGGGGTGCCAGTGGTCCTTGGGGTGCCAGTGGTGCTTGGGGTGCCAGTGGCCCTTGGGGTGCCAGTGGTCCTTGGGGTGCCAGTGGTGCTTGGGGTGCCAGTGGTGCTTGGGGTGCCAGTGGTGCTTGGGGTGCCAGTGGTGCTTGGGGTGCCAGTGGTGCTTGGGATGCCAGTGGTCCTTGGGGTGCCAGTGGTCCTTGGGGTGCCAGTGGTGCTTCGGGTGCCAGGGGAGGGGGGGGGAAGATATGGCAAGACTAATCTGAATGTTTAATATGAAGATGCTCCGTCGAAAACATTCCAATCAAGCGAACCACTCATGTGTGAGAGCCAGGGAGAGAGAGAGGACAAGGGAGGGGAGTAGAATAGAGGGTGAGGTCGAGAAGGAAGGAGAAAAAGTGGAAGGGAGAGAAGGAATGATGGGTTGGGGGATAGTGGAAGAGGAAGGGAGTTAGAGGAAGAAGGGTATGGAAGGAAGACAAAAAATGGGCGCAAGATTCTGGTAATAGATTAATAAAATATATTACGAGAGAGAGATAGAAGAGAGAGAGAGAGAGAGAGAGAGAGAGAGAGGAGAAAGAGAGGAGAAAAAGAGATTCATAACAGCTTGGGGGATGGGCTCTCAGGGTGTCGACAAATTACCTCCAATTATATGAGTTAAACTCCATTTCCCCAAATTTCATTGGGATCCAACTGCTGCTGCTGCCTTCTCACCCTCGTCCTGTCCCCCCCCATCCCTCCCACTTCCTTAATTTCTTTCTTTCCTCTCACAGCTTTTCCATTTTTCACCTACCTTTCTTTTCGCTTCCACCTTTCCTTTCTGCTCTTAGTCGATCCCATCTCTTTTTCCCTTTCCATTCTCTTCCGCTTTTTTTCCTCCCTCTTCAGTTTCCTCCTTTGTCCCAACTCCTCCCTCTCTGCCTTCTCCTTTCGTGATTATGTAGAAGGGAAGCTGTGGATCTGATGGGCGCTACAGACACTCAGGAAGCTGTACAGGGCTCAGTAGTGCGTGGGTGTCTGAGTCTCGTCTTGCCGCAGGAACTGTCAATCAGATGATTCCCTGCCACTTGAAAACTCACCTCGACCATTAAAACCTTCCTCCGGAGAATCCTGCTTCTCTCAGTGCATCTTCCAGTGTGCTGTTGAACTTGATACACATTTTGAGAGAGGGTGTACCTGGAGACTACCTGGAGAATGATCCAGGGGTCAACGCCCCCGCGACCCAGTCCTTGACCAGGGCGTGCCCAAAATGTGGATAATATTCGGAAAAGTTGTCTAGGATGCCCATACAGCACGGGCCTACCCTCTGCCAGGAAAATGTTCTTGTACGTTACTTTGGGCATGCGTGTCTCAGTTTAGGGATGATTCTTATATCCACAAACCACTGTGGTGCCTGTTGAGACTTCGGTGAATTTGTGACATATAACCACCACATTTTAGGGGGCATTTAATTTTGCGGTTGATGTTTTATAAAGCAAAATGATTTTAATGTATAGTGAATTTTTAATATATAGTGATGTTTTAATATGTAAATGTTGGATTTAGCTGACGTTTTAAGGCATCGCGTGTAATTATTTGTGTTTAATGAATAAGTGTATGGTATATTGTGAATGTATATTTTGTATGTATAGTGTTGTATGAACTGTCTTCCACTACACCTCCCTGACTAATACACCTCCCTGACTAATACACCTCCCTGACTAATACACCTCCCTGACTAATACACCTCCCTGACTAATACACCTCCATGACTAATGCACCTCCCTGACTAATACACCTCCCTGACTAATACACCTCCCTGACTAATACACCTCCATGACTAATGCACCTCCCTGACTAATACACCTCCCTGACTAATACACCTCCCTGACTAATACACCTCCCTGACTAATACACCTCCCTGACTAATACACCTCCCTGACTAATACACCTCCCTGACTAATACACCTCCCTGACTAATACACCTCCCTGACTAATGCACCTCCCTGACTAATGCACCTCCCTGACTAATGCACCTCCCTGACTAATGCACCTCCCTGACTAATGCACCTCCCTGACTAATACACCTCCCTGACTAATGCACCTCCCTGACTAATACACCTCCCTGACTAATACACCTCCCTGACTAATGCACCTCCCTGACTAATACACCTCCCTGACTAATACACCTCCCTGACTAATGCACCTCCCTGACTAATGCACCTCCCTGACTAATGCACCTCCCTGACTAATACACCTCCCTGACTAATACACCTCCCTGACTAATACACCTCCCTGACTAATACACCTCCCTGACTAATACACCTCCCTGATTAATACACCTCCCTGACTAATACAACTCCCTGATTAATACACCTCCCTGATTAATACACCTCCCTGACTAATACACCTCCCTGACTAATACACCTCCCTGACTAATGCACCTCCCTGACTAATACACCTTCCTGACTAATTCACCTCCCTGACTAATGCACCTCCCTGACTAATGCACCTCCCTGACTAATACACCTCCCTGACTAATGCACCTCCCTGACTAATGCACCTCCCTGACTAATACACCTCCCTGACTAATACACCTCCCTGACTAATACACCTCCCTGACTAATACACCTCACTGACTAATACACCTCCCTGACTAATACACCTCCCTGACTAATACACCTCCCTCACTACTACACCTCCCTCACTACTACACCTCCCTCACTACTACACCTCCCTCACTACTACACCTCCCTCACTACTACACCTCCCTCACTACTACACCTCCCTCACTACTACACCTCACTCACTACTACACCTCACTCACTACTACACCTCACTCACTACTACACCTCCCTCACTACTACACCTCCCTCACTACTACACCTCCCTCACTACTACACCTCACTCACTACTACACCTCACTCACTACACCTCCCTCCCTCCCTCCTCTCTACCATTCCCTCTTCCACTTTCCCTCTCTACAACGGATATAGTCCCACTCCATAAAGGTGGCAGCAAAGCATTAGCTAAGAACTATAGACCAATAGCTCTGACGTCCCACATCATAAAAATCTTTGAAAGAGTACTAAGAAGCAGGATTGCAAATCACCTGGATTCCCAAAATCTGCACAGTCGCTCCTGCCTCTCACAACTACTGGATCACTATGATATGGCCCTGGATGCACTGGAAGAAAATCAGAATGCAGATGTAATATACACAGACTTTGCAAAAGCATTTGACAAATGCGATCATGGCGTAATAGCCCATAAAATACGTGCTAAAGGAATAACTGGGAAAGTGGGGAGATGGATCTTCAACTTCCTAACAAATCGAACACAAAGAGTAGTGGTCAACAGAGTTAAATCGGAGGCTGCCATAGTGAAGAGCTCCGTTCCACAAGGCACAGTACTCGCCCCCATCTTATTCCTCATCCTCATATCAGACATAGACAGAGATGTACATCACAGCACCGTATCATCCTTTGCGGATGATACTAGGATCTGCATGAGGCTGTCATCTGCTGAGGACGCGGTTAACCTCCAAGAAGATATAAACAAAGTTTTCCAGTGGGCAACGGTAAACAATATGATCAATGAGGACAAATTCCAACTACTCCGTTATGGAAAACTGGAGGAGATAATAACTAGAACAGAGTATACTACTGACTCCGGCCATACAATAGAGCGGAAAAATAATGTAAGGGACCTGGGAGTAGTAATGTCTGAGGATCTCACTTTCAAGGATCACAACAGTGCCACGATCGCATGTGCAAAGAAAATGGTAAGATGGATAATGAGAACGTTCAAAACGAGAGATGACAAACCAATGATGATCCTTTTCAAATCACTTGTTCTATCTAGGCTGGAACACTGCTGTACAGTAACATCTCCATTCAAAGCAGGTGAAATCGCAGATCTAGAGAGTGTACAGAGATCCTTTACTGCACGTATAAGTTCTGTCAAGCACCTTAACTACTGGGAACGCTTAGAAGCACTTGACTTGTACTCGTTGGAACGCAGGAGGGAGAGATATATCATAATCTACACTTGGAAAATCTTGGAAGGAATGGTCCCAAATCTGCACCCAGAAATCACTCCCTACGAAAGTAAAAGACTGGGCAGGCGATGCAAAATGCCCCCAATTAAAAGTAGGGGCGCCATTGGTACACTAAGGGAAAACACCGTAAGTGTCCGGGGCCCAAGACTGTTCAACAGCCTCCCGTCAAGCATTAGGGGAATTGCCAATAAACCCCTGACTGCCTTCAAGAGAGAGCTGGACAGATACCTAAAGTCAGTGCCGGATCAGCCGGGCTGTGGCTCGTACGTTGGACTGCGTGCGACCGGCAGTAACAGCCTGGTTGATCAGGCCCTGATCCATCGGGAGACCTGGTCATGGACCGGGCCGCGGGGGCGTTGATCCCCGGAATAACCTCCAGGTACCTCTCGCTTCCGTCTATTCCCACCTCCCACTCTCCCCATCTCCCACTCTCCTCACCTCCCACTCTCCCCACTTTCCCCACCTCCCACTCTCCCCACCTCCCACTCTCCCCATCTCCCACTCTCCCCATCTCCCACTCTCCCTACCTCCCATTCACTCCACCTCCCACTCCCCATCTCCCACTCCCACTCTCTCCCCACCTCCCACTCTCCCCACCTCCCACTCTCCCCACCTCCCACTCTCCCCACCTCCCACTCTCCCCACCTCCCACTCTCCCCACTCTCCCCACCTCCCACTCTCCCCACCTCCCACTCTCCCCACCTCCCACTCTCCCCACCTCCCACTCTCTCCCCACCTCCCACTCTCTCCCCACCTCCCACTCTCTCCCCACCTCCCACTCTCCCCACCTCCCACTCTCCCCTCTCTCCCCACCTCCCACTCTCCCCACCTCCCACTCCCACAACATTACAGTTCAGTGTTGAATTAGAAAACTCTTGTTAGTCGCACGTTAATCGTTTTTTTTTTTTTTTGTCTATACTCTACTATATTGCGAGTTTCTCTCTCTCGTTGGTTGTTAGTTAGACTGAGTGCCAGTATTCTCCTCTCTCCTACCTTAATACCATCCAGCATCCTCTTCCCTCCTCCTACTTTAATATCATCCAGCATTACCCTTCTCACTAAGGTAACGTATCGTCTTTTACCTCTTCCCTAAATAAGGCAAATCACATTATCATTTTCCTTCAGTCTGGTACTCGGTCACCCTGAATTAAGGTGATCCACATACCTTGATGGTAAAGGGCTCTTGATCCAAGGAACTGGAGCTGTGCAGCCCTTCCTTGCATCAAGCATGATTATCTGTCAGTCCCCAAGGGGCTGTGTAATCCCTGCGAGTTTAACGCTTCTCCACGAGTGTCCCGCGTTATACAAACTAGCACTGGCACTCCCCGTATCATGGTGTATACAAGAAGGGCTTGTCCAGGACCGGGGCGCGGAGGCCATCACCCCAGCGGAGGAGAAATACATGATAATATATACATGGAGAGTATTTTCACCTTGCCTTTGGCGTGGGGGTTCGTCGGGATGTCTTGGAGGCGTGTAATTAAGAGAGTCTTGAAGAGCAGCTGGGCCTTGCCTAGCGGGAAGCTGAGAGGGAGGCTTGTAGCTGACGGTTCACGTGTGTAGGTCACGTGACGTCTCAGCTAGATGGGACCCTTACTATAAATAGCTGGGACTATCTTAGTATACTACACAGTACACAGAAACACTACTGACACCTTCACAACATAGTGGAGCGAGAGAGGTCGGAGGAAGAGCAAAATAAACTCGGTGTATCAACCGTCCGTGACCGGAGACTATTCAACATCTTACCAAAATATATCAGGAAACACAGCTGGAACAAGTGTAGAAGTCTTCAAGAGGAAACTGGACAAGTATCTTCACGTACCAGATCAGTCAGGCTGTGATGGATATGTGGGTCAGTGGGCCACTAGCAGCAACAGCCTAATTAACCAGGCAAGCACCAGTCGAGCCTGGCCCATGGCCGGGCTCCGAGAGTAGTGAGACTCTGGAAACTCATCAAATATATATCAGAGTGTCATCCTTTGAGGACACGGCAAATATCCAAGAAGATATAAACCAAGTTTCCAATGGGCAACAGAGAACAATATGATGTTCAATGAAGACAAATTCCAACTACTACGTTATGGAAAACTGGAGGAAATAATAACTAAGACTAAGTATACTACAAACTCCAATCACACAATAGAGCGGAAAAGTAATGTGAAGGACCTGGGAGTGGTAATGTCTGAGGATCTCACCTTCAAGGACCACAACAATGCCACTATCACATCTGCGAGGAAACTGATAGGATGGATAATGAGAACATTCAAGACAAGAGATGCTAAGCCAATGATCCTTTTTAAATCACTTGTTCTCTCTAGGCTGGAATACTGCTGTACATTAACATCTCCATTCAAGGCAGGTGAAATTGCAGATCTAGAGAGTGTACGGAGAACCTTTACTGCACATACAAGTTCCATCAAGCACCTTAACTACTGGTAACGCTTGGAAGCACTTGACTTGTACTCACTGGAGCGCAGGCGAAAGGGATACAACATAATCTACGCCTGGAAGATCCTACAGCGACTGATCCCTAATTTGCACACAGAAATCACCCCATACGAAAGCAAAAGACTTGGCAGGAGATGCAACACACCCCTAGTGAAAAGTGGAGGCGCCATTAGTACATTAAGAGAAAACACAGTAAGTGTCCGGGGCACAAGACTGTTCAACAGCCTCCCACCAGCTATAAGAGGAATTACCAATGAACCCCTGGTTGTCTTCAAGAGGGAGCTGGACAGATACCTAAAGTCAGTGCCGGATCAACCGGGCTGTGGCTCATACGTTGGACAACTTGCGGCCAGCAGTAACAGCCCCGTATCAGAAACCTTCCCTATGAGGATAGACTAAGGGCCCTGAAACTGCACTCTCTAGAAAGACGTAGAATCAGGGGGGATATGATTGAGGTTTATAAGTGGAAGACAGGAATAAATAAAGGGGATGTAAATAGTGTGCTGAAAATATCTAGCCTAGACAGGACTCGCAGCAATGGTTTTAAGTTGGAAAAATTCAGATTCAGGAGGGATATAGGAAAGTACTGGTTTGGTAATAGAGTTGTGGATGAGTGGAACAAACTCCCAAGTACCGTTATAGAGGCCAGAACGTTGTGTAGCTTTAAAAATAGGTTGGATAAATACATGAGTAGATGTGGGTGGGTGTGAGTTAGACCTGATAGCTTGTGCTAACAGGTCGGTTGCCGTGTTCCTCCCTTAACTCAATGTGACCTGACCTGACTAGGTTGGGTGCATTGGCTTAAGCCGGTAGGGACTTGGACCTGCCTCGCATGGGCCAGTAGGCCTTCTGCAGTGTTCCTTCGTTCTTATGTTCTTATGTTCTTATGATCAGGCCCTGATCCACCAGGTGGCCTGGTCATGGACCTGGCCGCGGCGGCGTTGATCCCCGAAATACCCTCCAGGTAGACTCCACTAAGTAGGTAGGTAGGTAGGTACAGTCACTAGGTACCTACAAAATGAAAGATCAAGCTATGACCTCTGATGGTCCTGATGATTCACTCAATTGTTTCCCCAGAGTCAGGTCACTTCTCCCCCTTAATCTCAACGCTCCCCCACCTTCCCCATTACCTATTCCCCTCAGCACTCCCCCAGCTTCCCCATTAGCTCTTACCCTCAACGCTTCCCCACCTTCCCCATTACTCCTTCCCCTCAATGCTCCCCACCTTCCCCATTACCTCTTCCCCTCAACACCCTCCACCTTCCACCATTAGCTCTTACCCTCAACGCTCCCCCATCTTCCCCACATTATTGGTCTGCCACTCCCTCATATTGTTGGTCCACCACCCCTTCCCCATACTGTTGGTCCACCACCTCTTCCCCATACTGTTGGTCCACCACCCCTTCCCCATACTGTTGGTCCACCACCCCTTCCCCATACTGTTGGTCCACCACCCCTTCCCCATACTGTTGGTCCACCACCCCTTCCCCATACTGTTGGTCCACCGCCCCCTCTCCCATACCGTTGGTCCACCACCCCTTCCCCATACTGTTGGTCCACCACCCCTTCCCCATACCGTTGGTCCACCACCGCTTCCATACCGTTGGTCCACCATCCCCTTCCCCCATACCGTTGGTCCACCACCCCCTCCCTCATACCGTTGGTCCAACATCCCCTCCCTCATGCCGTTGGTCCAACACTCCCTCCCCCATAACGTTGGTCCACCACCCCTCCCATACCGTTGGTCCACCACCCCCTCCCTCACCCTTGGTCCACCACCCCCTCCCTCACCCTTGGTCCACCACCCCCTCCCTCATACCCTTGGTCCACCACCCCCTCCCTCATACCCTTGGTCCATCATCCCCTTTCCCATACCGTTGGTCCACCACCCCCTCCCTCATACCGTTGGTCCACCACCCCCTCCCTCATACCGTTGGTCCAACACCCCCTCCCTCATACTGTTGGTCCAACACCCCCTCCCTCATGCCGTTGGTCCACCACCCCCTCCCCATACCGTTGGTCCACCTCACACCGTTGGTCCACCACCCCTCCCTCATGCCGTTGGTCCACCGCCCGCTCTCCCATATCGTTGGCCCACCACCTCCTCCCTCATACCCTTGGTCCACCACCCCTTTCCCCATACCGTTGGTCCACCATCCTCTCCCCATACCGTTGGTCCTCCTCCACCCCCTCCCTCATGCCGTTGGTCCACCGCCCCCTCTCCCATACCGTTGGTCCACCGCCCCCTCTCTCATACCGTTGGTCCACCACCCCCTCTCTCATACCGTTGGTCCACCACCCCCTCCCTCATACCCTTGGTTCACCACCCCCTCCCCAAACCGTTGGTCCACCACCCCCTCCCCATACCGTTGGTCCACCATCCCCTCCCCATATCGTTGGTCCACCCCCTCCCCATACTGTTGGTCCACCCCCCTCCTCCATACCGTTGGTCCACCACCCCCTCCCCCTTACCGTTGGTCCACCACCCCCTCCCCATACCGTTGGTTCACCACCCCTCCTCCATACCGTTGGTCCACCACCCCTCCCCCATACCGTTGGTCCACCAACCCCTCCCCATAACGTTGGTCCACCATCCCCTCCCTCATACCCTTGGTCCACCACCCCCACCCCCAAACCGTTGGTCCACCACCCCCTCCCCATACCGTTGGTCCACCACCCGTCCCCCATACCGTTGGTCCACCATCCCCTCCCCATACCGTTGGTCCACCACCCCCTCCCTCATACCCTTGGTCCACCACCCCCTTCCCCATACCGTTGGTCCACCCTCCCCTCCCTCATACCCTTGGTCCACCACCCCCTTCCCCATACCGTTGGTCCACCCTCCCCTCCCTCATACCCTTGGTCCACCATCCCCTCCCTCATACCCTTGGTCCAACACCCCCTCCCCCATACCCTTGGTCCACCACCCCCTCCCACATACCCTTGGTCCACCACCCCCTCCCTCATACCCTTGGTCCACCACCCCCTCCCCATACCGTTGGTCCAACACCCCCCTCCCTTATACCGTTGGTCCAACACCCCCTCCTCCATACCGTTGGTCCACCACCCCTCCCTCATGCCGTTGGTCCACCGCCCCCTCCCATATCGTTGGTCCACCACCCCGTCCCTCATACCCTTGGTCCACCACCCCCTTCCCCATACCGTTGGTCCACCATCCTCTCCCCATACCGTTGGTCCTCCTCCACCCCCTCCCTCATGCCGTTGGTCCACCGCCCCCTCTCCCATACCGTTGGTCCACCGCCCCCTCTCTCATACCTTTGGGCCCGCCCCCCCTCTCATACCGTTGGTCCACCACCCCCTCCCTCATACCCTTGGTTCACCACCCCCTCCCCAAACCGTTGGTCCACCACCCCCTCCCCATACCGTTGGTCCACCACCCCCTCCCCCATACCGTTAGTCCACCACCCCTTCCCCATACCGTTGGTCCACCACCCCCCTCCCCCATACCGTTGGTCCACCACCCCCTCCTCTCTGGCTGACAAATCCGGTTCCTTAATGTATTTTATTCATTTGTGTGAGTCTTGTAGAGAAGTGTTGAGTAAGGAGAGTGTCCGCACCACTGACTCTCCTTACTAACTTGCTCAGACTTTAACCTCCCCCCTCACCCTCTCACTCCAGTCCTCCTCTCCCACTCGTCCGACTTCCAAGCCTCCCCTTCTGGAACCATCCCCTTTCTCTCATCCACCAGCTCTTCGTTCCCCTCTCTCCCCTCCTCCACTCAGGGGAGGGGGAGACTGGAGAAGGAGGTTGGTAAGTGGAGGGAGAGGGAGCAGGGAAGAGGAAAATGTGAGGGGAGCTGTGGGGAGGAGAGTTGGGGTCGTGAAAGGTCAAGTGAGGTGCGGAGGTGAGGGTGTTGGAGTGTGAGGGGCGGGGGTGTCATGGGAGTGACGAAGCGCTTAACACAACAGGAAAACAAGATTGAGGAAAACGTGCGTAAAGCGTGAGTGTAGGGGAGAAGGAGAGTGATAAGGGTAAGGGAAAGAGAGTGAAGTAGAAATAGGAAGAAGAGAAATTGAAGGGGAGGACGCAGAAAGGGAAGGGGGTATTGGATGAATAGGAATTGAGGGGAAGGAGGAATAGGAATGAAATGAAGAGAGAATGATTATTTGCATTTCCACAATGTGGGAGTGCAAACAACCAGGGGTGCCATGAGTGCACTAAGAAAAAAAAAGTTCCCAAGGCCCAAGACTGTTCAACAGCCTCCCACCATACACAAGGGAAATTACCAATAGACCCCTGGCTACATTCAAAAGGGAGCGGGACAGATACCTAAAGTCAGTGCCCGATCAGCCGGGCTGTGGTTCGTACGTTGAATTGCATGCGGCCAGCAGTAACAGCCTGGCTGATCGGACGCTAATCCACCAGGGGAAATGGTGAAGGACTGGGCCGCGGGGGCGTTGACCCCCGTGAACAATCTTCACGTAGACTCCGGGTAAGTAGACCTGTGTTTCACGTCTTTGGGTTGGATCACATTATTGATTCACTTAACCTGTGTCCTCTTGTTTGAACATCAAATTTCTTTGATATCTTTAAAGGTTAGGCGAAGTCTCGTAGTCTCCAATTCGTAAGCGGGAACAGGTGGAGTACCTTCAAGGCTTGTATCAGGATTTGTGATCCCAGCATCGCAAGCTCACCGCTACGAATGCCTACATTTCATTCAAATTATTACGTGACGGGAGTTTATTACTAATTTTCAGCATATTCTGTTGTTGGTGAGGTTGTCTGGTTCATTCCAGTAACACTGGATGACCTATAATTCCAGTAACACTGGATGACCTATAATTCCAGTAACACTGGATGACATATAGTTCCAGTAACACTAGATGACATATAGTTCCAGTAACACTGGATGACATATAGTTCCAGTAACACTAGATGACATATAGTTCCAGTAACACTGGATGACATATAGTTCCAGTAACACTAGATGACATATAGTTCCAGTAACACTGGATGACATATAGTTCCAGTAACACTGGATGACATATAGTTCCAGTAACACTGGATGACATATAGTTCCAGTAACACTGGATGACATATAGTTCCAGTAACACTGGATGACATATAGTTCCAGTAACACTAGATGACATATAGTTCCAGTAACACTAGATGACATATTCCAGTAACACTGGATGACATATTCCAGTAACACTGGATGACATATTCCAGTAACACTGGATGACATATAATTCCAGTAACACTTGATGACATATAATTCCAGTAACACTGGATGGTATAATATAATTCTGGGAGAGTGAGGCGTAATATATAATTCTACTTACAGGATACAGTAGTTCATGTATACTATACAAAATAAATAGATTTGTGCAGAATACAGATTGTACAGTATGTGGCTCGAATACTGGCAGCATAGGTTTTTTTTTAATAAGGACGAATGCATTTTCAGATATAGTGTTTATAATCACAATATAGCCTATTGGGAATCTTTATATAGTCCTGGGTTCGCCTACTTAGGTATGTACAATACTCAGCGAGGCTGATTTACTGAGTAAAATTACCGAGAATTTGCCACCTATTTCTAGGGGACTTCGGTTGCCAGCGAATTCATGATGGATGTCATCCACCCGAGTGGGATGATAATGGCTGCCTGAGTGGGATGATAATGATGACTTCTTGTAGCCATGGAGCGCTCATTGGCTCGCCGATTTCGCCAGGGGCTAAATCCGTGTACCAGGCCTCTTGATTGGTGATGCAGTTTATCAAATGTTCAGAAACTTTTGGCCAAAATTCTGTCAATAGTGACAATAAGTAGTACTGAACACCATAAAGAAGTGACTAGTGTAGTGCCACACCTTCAGAGTCTCGTGTAAATATTCCAGCTAACAAGCAAGTCATTATTATTATAATTATTTGCATTTGACCTTGAGTGAGCTGTGTATTGGACTAAGGATAACAGTGCTTAGAAAATATTTCTCTTCTGTTTATTTCTTCAGAGGACAAGAAATTAATTAGTGATCTGAGTGAATAATGAAAAGTAGGTATAGTTTACGTTTTAAAGTTGGCTTGTTACAGTAATTATACCAGTCTTGTTACAGTAATTATACTAGTCTTGTTACAGTAATTATACCAGTCTTGTTACAGTAATTATACCAGTCTTGTTACAGTAATTATACCAGTCTTGTTACAGTAATTATACTAGTCTTGTTACAGTAATTATACTAGTCTTGTTACAGTAATTATACCAGTCTTGTTACAGTAATTATACCAGTCTTGTTACAGTAATTATACCAGTCTTGTTACAGTAATTATACCAGTCTTGTTACAGTAATTATACCAGTGTTGTTACAATAATTATACCAGTCTTGTTACAGTAATTATACCAGTCTTGTTACAGTAATTATACCAGTCTTGTTACAATAATTATACCAGTCTTGTTACAGCAATTATACTAGTCTTGTTACAGTAATTATACCAGTCTTATTACAATAATTATACCAGTCTTGTTACAGTAATTATACTAGTCTTGTTACAGCAATTATACCTGTCTTGTTACAGTAATTATACCAGTCTTGTTACAATAATTATACTAGTCTTGTTACAATAATTATACTAGTCTTGTTACAATAATTATACTAGTCTTGTTACAATAATTATACTAGTCTTGTTACAATAATTATACTAGTCTTGTTACAATCATTATACTATTCTTGTTACAGTAATTATGCTAGCCTTGCTGCAGTAATTATACTAGTCTTGCTACAATAATTATACTATTGCTACAATAATTATAATAGTTTTGCTGCAATAATTATACTAGTCTTGCTACAATAATTATGCTAGTCTTGTGACAATTATTTTGTTTGTAAGAGTTGTCAGTTCAGACTGGCAAGGTAAAAACGCGTAGCATTGGCAATAAGATGATTTTTTTAGTGTCAGGAAACGGAAAATAATGGCAAGAAATTTTAGGAACATACTACTTAGGAACCATCCTGGAATGGAAACGAAGCCGCTGAAAAAAAAAAAAGCCAATGGTGGGCTCACCAGTCAAAGATATTGAAGCCAACGACAAGAAGAACCCCAGCTCAGGGACAAACAACATAACATTTATTCTTGCAGACATGGTCTCAAACCTAGCAACAACAAAATGCCGTTCATCAGCGGTCGCCTCTGAGTCGAATGCGGTGTTTGCAGCTTTTAGGGAAACCCACGTAATAGGCTGTTTTGACAGTGAAATATGTATTTCTTGGCGCAATCTACTAGATGCGACTGTAGAAACAGAGAACAAGGGGACGTTGGTCTGTATGTTAAAGATTTGACTCGTATGCACTGAGTTACTAATACCAAGAATGATGTGGTCGAAGCTCTGGTGGTTAAAATTGAAAATCTAAATCTAGTTATTTTAACTGTATAAGCCACCAGATGCAACTTCTCAGCCGATCAAAGAACAGCTATTGATAATTCACTGATCAATTTTTGAAAAGTTGTATGCTTCTTAAATGAGATTAGTTAATTCTTATATATTTTCATGTCCTGAATCCAAATATTACCTTGAAAAATGCTTATTGGCTGTAGGTTTAAAGATATGAGACATGTAATATTGATTATTATAACGTACAATATGTGTCAGTATGTTTCAAACCCTAATCCGTACCTACTCTCTGCCTTTTTGCTTGACGCTTACAGTGAGCTGAAGAATCATCTCTTGCCAATGTCCAGCAATAGTCTGCAAGCATTCTTGTGCCCCATTTGCCCTGGTACCATTTTCCCATGGTTAGAATATCTTCATGAAACCTTTCACTGTGTTCGTCACTAACTGCTTCTCAGTTCGCTGGAAAAAGTCTAAATGTGAGTCCAAAAAAGTGGATTTTAAGTGACATACTACATCCCATGTTCCTGTAAGCCTTGATAGATTTTCCACCAATTCTTCATAGTTGCCTTCCCTTCGCCACTAACTTGAATGCTTCCCAAACAGATTTTTTCTCCCCATGAAGGTCTGATTCAAAGTCACTATCTTTAAGAAGCTCTCGAATCTGAGGATCATTGAAGACTCCCTCTCTTATCTTTGCGTCGCTCAGTGAGGGGATTTTTTATGTTAAATACTTGAATCCCTGACCGGATTTGACAATAGCTTTTATAAAGTTTTTCACGAGTCCCAGTTTTATGTGTGTAGTGGTGGTAGCAACATTTTGTTTGCTTCAATGAGAGGTGGATGTTGGACATTATTCATTCCAGGCTCCAATGATTGACGAGGTGGCCAGTCTCTCCTCATGTAGTGGGAACCTCTTCCACGGCAGTCCCATTCACATAGAAAGCAGCAGTACTGGGTGTATCCGCCCTGCAAGCCCATCACAAGAGCAACAACCTTTAAGTCACACCACAACGACTTTCTATAACTGCTGGAACAATAATGAAGGGCAGTGAGACTGTGAGTGTGGTAAGAAACACACTGTTGCAAGCCTGTTGTGACAAGTAGGTGTTTATTGAAAAGTAGATCTAACAATCAATTTTAACCACGGTAGTCATTATCAGTAACCTAAATAATTAGTTGGAAATTGCTACTCTTGGTTTCGGAAGCATTTTGGTTGTTGACCAGTGTATAATTGAGAATTGTCTTGAAAACCTACCAAATCCAGCCCCAAATATGCTATTTCTGGGGACTTTAATTTAAGACACCTAAAATGGAAGAATGTAGCAAAGACTTACAGCAGAAAGAATCCCAGAAGCTATTTTGGATGACCAGTCTCGCACAACTGAACTACTCTGCGACAAATTCGCCTTATGACAGCAACTGGCAGAACCAGCTAGAATTAAAAATTACCTTAGAACTTATATTCATAAATAATGAAGACCTGGTTAAGAACTTTATAGTGTCAAAGACAGTTAACTCTAACCACAACTTATCAGAAGTAAAGACATGCGTGCCCATTGGTCATAATCAGTAAAACAGTCTTAACCACGAGAGTGTGTTGAACAAATTTAACTTTAATTACAAGAACATCAACTGGGAGGTGATAAATCGTGAGCTTGCTGAAATTCGCTAGGTCATCGTTCATCTTATTAAACGATGACCTAAACCAATCCATCGAGAGGATGGCCTTAGTGGAAGCCTAACAGACATCCTTGATTCAGGACTGCCGAAACTACCATAGATGTCACTCAGACTATCCAACCCAAAGGTTGGACTATTCCAACCGAAAGGTTAGACTCTGGCTAACGCAAGATCCAGAAACTACCAGAAGTAGGGAGTTCTGAACAAAAACTAGCTAGTGCAAAAGGAGGGCTGCCGTGTCAAGGAGAAACTGTTTAAAAGCTACCTTGCCAGCCTATCTGACATCTCACGGGAGGACGCTTAGAACGTTCTCTCGTGAGATGTCATCAACAGGATCCTTTGAGCTCGAGCATGGCCATCATTGACAAGTCATTAACAACACAAATGAATCTTTGTAGATGTTTAACTTCATCTCCATGAATGGTTAAGAAGTGGTCAATTTATTAATGACAAAGCATCGTTTTCACCCTCTTCCCTACACTGTGGCTCTTGGACACTGTGCCACTCAACTCCAGAAATACATTTCTCAAGGTTAACAAGTGTGTCATACAAGATGCTCTTGTACAGCTTTATAACTCTACCATGACGGCACTACAACATTACTATGTTGACACTGCAACTCTACCATGACACTACAACTCTACCATGATGACACTACAACTCTACCATGATGACACTACAACTCTACCATGATGACACTACAACTCTACCATGATGACACTACAACTCTACCATGATGACACTACAACTCTACCATGATGACACTACAACTCTACCATGTTGACACTACAACTCTACCATGATGGCACGACAACTCTACCATGATGACACTACAACTCTACCGTGACGAGACTACAACTCTACCATGACACTACAACTCTACCATGATGACACTGCAACTCTACCATGATGACACTACAACTCTACCATAATGACACTACAACTCCACCATGATGACACTACAACTCTACCATGACACTACAACTCTACCATGATGACACTACAACTCTACCATGATGACACGACAACTCTACCATGATGGCACGACAACTCTACCATGATGACACGACAACTCTACCATGATGACACTACAACTCTACCATGATGACACTACAACTCTACCATGATGACACTACAACTCTACCATGATGGCACGACAACTCTACCATGATGACACGACAACTCTACCATGATGACACTACAACTCTACCATGATGGCACGACAACTCTACCATGATGACACTACAACTCTACCATGATGACACGACAACTCTACCATGATGACACGACAACTCTACCATGATGACACTACAACTCTACCATGATGACACGACAACTCTACCATGATGACACGACAACTCTACCATGATGACACGACAACTCTACCATGATGACACGACAACTCTACCATGATGACACGACAACTCTACCATGATGACACGACAACTCTACCATGATGACACGACAACTCTACCATGATGACACGACAACTCTACCATGATGACACTACAACTCTACCATGATGACACTACAACTCTACCATGATGACACGACAACTCTACCATGATGACACTACAACTCTACCATGATGACACTGCAACTCTACCATGATGACACGACAACATTACCATGATGACACTACAACTCTACCATGATGACACTACAACTCGACGATGATGACACTGCAACTCTACCATGATGACAACATTACCATGATGACACTACAACATTACCATGATGACACTACAACTCTACCATGACGACACTACAACTCTACCATGATGACTCTGCAACTCTACCATGATGACACTACAACTCTACCATGATGACACTACAACTCTACCATGATGACACTGCAACTCTACCATGATGACACTGCAACTCTACCATGATGACACTGCAACTCTACCATGATGACACGACAACATTACCATGATGACACTACAACTCTACCATGATGACACTACAACTCGACGATGATGACACTGCAACTCTACCATGATGACAACATTACCATGATGACACTACAACATTACCATGATGACACTACAACTCTACCATGATGACACTGCAACTCTACCATGATGACACTGCAACTCTACCATGATGACACTACAACTCTACCATGATGACACTGCAACTCCACCATGATGACACTACAACTCCATGACACTACAACTCCATGACACTACAACTCTACCATGACACTACATCCCTACCATAATGACACTACAACCCTACCATGATGACACTATAACTCTACCATGATGACACAACTCTACCATGATATTACAACCCTACCATGACACTACAACCCTACCATGATGGCACTACAACCCTACCATGATGACACTACAACTCTACCATGATGACAACTCTACCATGATATTACAACCCTACCATGACACTACAACCCTACCATGATGATACAACCCTACCATGATGACACTACAACCCTACCATGATGACACTACAACCCTACCATGATGGCACTACAACCCTACCATGATGACGCTACAACCCTACCATGACACTACAACTCCATGATGACACTACAACTCTACCATGACACTACATCCCACATCCCTACCATGAAGACACAACAACTCTACCATGACACTACATCCCTACCATGAAGACAACTCTACCATGACACTATAACTCTACCATGATGACATTACAACCCTACCATGATGACACTACAACCCTACCATGATGACACTACAACCCTACCATGACACAAACTCCATGACACTACAACTGTACCATGGCACTACAACTCTACCATGATGATACTACAACTCTACCATAATACTACAACCCTACCATGATGACACTATAACGCCATGACACTGCAACTCCACCATGATGAGACTATAACTCTACCATGATGATACAACTCTACCATGATACTATAACTCCACCATGACACTACAATACCATGAAACTACAACTCCACCATGATGATGCTACAACCCTACCATGATGGCACTACAACACCATGATGACACTACAACTCTACCATGATGACACTACAACCCTACCATGATGACACTACAACCCTACCATGATGACACTACAACCCTACCATGATGACACTACAACCCTACCATGATGACACTACAACCCGACCATGACACTACAACCCTACCATGATGGCACTGCAGCTCCACCATGATGACACTACAACCCGACCATGATGACACTACAACCCTACCATGATGGCACTGCAGCTCCACCATGACACTACAACCCTACCATGATGACACTACAACCCTACCATGATGACAAGTGACCAGAAACAATCTCTCTCGTGGCTCGTCACAAGGCACCAGAAAAAAGTTTCGGGTACTGGCCGAGGCAGCGCTGTACAAGAAATAATGGATATTGACCATTGTTTAGAGACTTGTAGTTTTTCAGATAAATATTAAATAAAGTGTCGTAGTACACACACGTGTGTTCTCATAATGATAGATTTTGGTGTCCATTAATGCAGGTTTATTATATTCGTTACCATGATTTGGTAAAACATTAGCATTTTAACACTGTTTTTCATATTTTCCGTATGTGCATTATTATCCAATCAGCAAGTTTTGTTTGCATGTACACTTTCATTTCGACATGTAACATGGATAGCCTTGTGGAGAAAGACATTTCCAACTTTACACTTTTTATAGCCATAACCACAACTGAGATCGATGTCAAGGCTCCCTGACTCGTCCTCGACAGAACGACGACGACAGCAACAATAATAATCCTTCCCAGCGAACAGAGACAGCACAACTCAAAGAAACAATCAAACTGACGTCTGTCGAGACTTTGCTGCATATTCCTAAAGTAGCATACACTAAGGCTACTGCCAAATTAGTTGATCTCGTGAATAACAAGTCACGTATGTCTCATCAAGCACTGGAGTACGGCACAACCTGCTATTCTACCCAGGAGGAACAAGTCTCTGGCAACATACGAATTTTCCCTGAGACGATAATCTAGTTAGCTTTCCTGCCAGAGAAGTGAAAGTCAGAAATCCCTTGTTGTCTTTGAAATGAAAGCACAAATCAGCAATAAAATACAGGAGTGGAATACTTCAGGAATAATCAGACAGTTTATTACAGATGCTAAAATTGGTCCCAGAGATTCCACCAAACATCCACCCAGAGTTACTAATAGCGATACTGATTCATATGACAGTGCCATCAGCGTAGAGCCAACAGTCCAAGAATCAGTAGTGTACAAAGATGCCACGTCCTTCCCGTGTACATCTGTAGGTGGTTTCATACAGTTAAGACCGCAACACATTAAATTAATGCTAAACTTAGCAGTTGAAAATGTTAGATCATTTCCTGTCAGAGCTCAGAAGATTTGCTAATATTTGCTCTGCTGGTGTTCTCAAAACTATTTTGCCTCATGTGTTTTTATACGTCCTTTTGTGAACCAAGGAAGAAGGATGAGGAATCAGGACCATTGCTGCTGGAAACTGCCTGTGCCACCTTGTTGCCAGGGCAACAGCGAGAAGAGTCAGTTGTGATGTAGTCATCTTGCTGGAACTTTTTCAGCTGAGGTTTGGGATTCCACAAGACCGTGAAGCAGCTGCTCATGCGAATGCATCACTAACCCAGAATCTCTGATCAAATTGAACTTAACAAATGCCTTAAATTCATTTAAAGAGGATATTGTTCTCAAACTGTTGATGGACTCAGACTTCCTCTTTGACTTTTTGACAGCAACAGATTTATTACACAAACTTTGATTATAGTACTTCCTTTAGCACTTCACACCGTCCTTACTAACTCTGCCTCTCTCATACTCTCTACCCTCGCAGGTCACTGATCAAG
The DNA here is from genome assembly GCF_038502225.1 of Cherax quadricarinatus. Classification (NCBI taxonomy): domain Eukaryota; kingdom Metazoa; phylum Arthropoda; class Malacostraca; order Decapoda; family Parastacidae; genus Cherax; species Cherax quadricarinatus. The sequence goes on along the minus strand of NC_091292.1, from coordinate 82,566,058 downwards.
CATATTAAACCTTTAGCACACCCTACCCTGCACCGCTGTATGACCCATGTGGGTTTAGCGCTTAGTTATGATTATAATAATAAGCTGACCGCTCATGACTATTTCCCCTATCCTTTATTCGTTTATCCACTCAGGCTACAACAGTGCCTGAAAACACCACTCAGGCTACAACAGTGTCTGGAAACATCACTCAGGCTACAACAGTGCCTGGAAACATCACTTAGGCTACAACAGTGTCTGGAAACATCACTCAGGCTACAACAGTCCCTGGAAACATCACTTAGGCTACAACAGTGTCTGGAAACATCACTCAGGCTACAACAGTGCCTGGAAACATCACTCAGGCTACAACAGTCCCTGGAAACATCACTTAGGCTACAAGTGTCTGGAAACATCACTCAGGCTACAACAATGTCTGGAAACATCACTCAGGCTACAACAGTGTCTGGAAACATCACTTAGGCTACAACAGTGTCTGGAAACATCACTCAGGCTACAACAGTGCCTGGAAACAGGAAACATCACTTAGGCTACAACAGTGTCTGGAAACATCACTCAGGCTACAACAGTGCCTGGAAACAGGAAACATCACTTAGGCTACAACAGTGCCTGGAAACATCACTCAGGCTACAACAGTGCCTGGAAACATCACTCAGGCTACAACAGTGCCTGGAAACACCACTCAGGCTACAACAGTGTCTGGAAACACCACTCAGGCTACAACAGTGTCTGGAAACATCACTCAGGCTACAACAGTGCCTGGAAACACCACTCAGGCTACAACAGTGTCTGGAAACACCACTCAGGCTACAACAGTGTCTGGAAACATCACTCAGGCTACAACAGTGTCTGGAAACATCACTCAGGCTACAACAGTGCCTGGAAACATCACTCAGGCTACAACAGTGTCTGGAAACATCACTCAGGCTACAACAGTGCCTGGAAACATCACTTAGGCTACAACAGTGTCTGGAAACATCACTTAGGCTACAACAGTGTCTGAAACACACTCTACAACAGGACAACAGGCTGTCTGGAAACATCACTTAGGCTACAACAGTGAATGGAAACATCACTTAGGCTACAACAGTGCCTGGAAACATCACTTAGGCTACAACAGTGCCTGGAAACATCACTCAGGCTACAACAGTGTCTGGAAACACCACTCAGGCTACAACAGTGCCTGGAAACATCACTCAGGCTACAACAGTCCCTGGAAACACCACTCAGGCTGTCTGGAAACACCACTCAGCTGTCTGGAAACACCACTCAGGCTACAACAGTGTCTGGAAACATCACTCAGGCTACAACAGTGTCTGGAAACATCACTCAGGCTACAACAGTGTCTGGAAACATCACTCAGGCTACAACAGTGTCTGGAAACACCACTCAGGCTACAACAGTGCCTGAAAACACCACTCAGGCTACAACAGTGTCTGGAAACATCACTCAGGCTACAACAGTGCCTGGAAACATCACTTAGGCTACAACAGTGCCTGGAAACATCACTCAGGCTACAACAGTGCCTGGAAACATCACTTAGGCTACAACAGTGTCTGGAAACACCACTCAGGCTACAACAGTCCCTGGAAACATCACTCAGGCTACAACAGTCCCTGGAAACATCACTCAGGCTACAACAGTCCCTGGAAACATCACTCAGGCTACAACAGTGTCTGGCTACAACAGTGTCACATCACTCAGGCTACAACAGTGTCTGGAAACACCACTCAGGATACAACAGTGTCTTGAAACATCACTCAGGCTACAACAGTGCCTGAAAACACCACTCAGGCTACAACAGTCCCTGGAAACATCACTCAGGCTACAACAGTGTCTGGAAACATCACTCAGGCTACAACAGTCCCTGGAAACATCACTTAGGCTACAACAGTCCCTGGAAACATCACTCAGGCTACAACAGTGCCTGGAAACAGGAAACATCACTCAGGCTACAACAGTGCCTGGAAACAGGAAACATCACTTAGGCTACAACAGTGCCTGGAAACATCACTCAGGCTACAACAGTGCTTGGAAACAGGAAACACCACTCAGGCTACAACAGTGTCTGGAAACATCACTCAGGCTACAACAGTCCCTGGAAACATCACTTAGGCTACAACAGTGCCTGGAAACACCACTCAGGATACAACAGTGTCTGGAAACATCACTCAGGCTACAACAGTGCCTGGAAACATCACTTAGGCTACAACAGTGTCTGGAAACACCACTCAGGATACAACAGTGTCTGGAAACATCACTCAGGCTACAACAGTGCCTGGAAACATCACTTAGGCTACAACAGTGCCTGGAAACATCACTCAGGCTACAACAGTGCCTGGAAACACCACTCAGGCTACAACAGAAACATCACTCAGGCTACCTGGAAACATCACTCATGCTACAACAGTGCCTGGAAATAACACTCAGGCTACAACAGTGTCTGGAAACATCACTCAGGCTACAACAGTGTCTGGAAACACCACTCAGGCTACAACAGTGTCTGGAAACATCACTCAGGCTACAACAGTGCCTGGAAACACCACTCAGGCTACAACAGTGCCTGGAAACATCACTCAGGCTACAACAGTGTCTGGAAACATCACTCAGGCTACAACAGTCCCTGGAAACATCACTTAGGCTACAACAGTCCCTGGAAACATCACTCAGGCTACAACAGTGCCTGGAAACATCACTCAGGCTACAACAGTGTCTGGAAACATCACTCAGGCTACAACAGTGCCTGGAAACATCACTTAGGCTACAACAGTGTCTGGAAACATCACTCAGGCTACAACAGTGTCTGGAAACATCACTCAGGCTACAACAGTGTCTGGAAACATCACTCAGGCTACAACAGTCCCTGGAAACATCACTCAGGCTACAACAGTCCCTGGAAACATCACTCAGGCTACAACAGTGCCTGGAAACATCACTCAGGCTACAACAGTGTCTGGAAACATCACTCAGGCTACAACAGTGTCTGGAAACATCACTCAGGCTACAACAGTGCCTGGAAACACCACTCAGGCTACAACAGTGCCTGAAAACACCACTCAGGCTACAACAGTGCCTGAAAACACCACTCAGGCTACAACAGTGCCTGAAAACACCACTCAGGCTACAACAGTGCCTGAAAACACCACTCAGGCTACAACAGTGTCTGGAAACATCACTCAGGCTACAACAGTGTCTGGAAACACCACTCAGGCTACAACAGTGCCTGAAAACACCACTCAGGCTACAACAGTGTCTGGAAACACCACTCAGGCTACAACAGTGTCTGGAAACATCACTCAGGCTACAACAGTGTCTGGAAACACCACTCAGGCTACAACAGTGTCTGGAAACATCACTCAGGCTACAACAGTGTCTGGAAACATCACTCAGGCTACAACAGTGTCTGGAAACACCACTCAGGCTACAACAGTGTCTGGAAACACCACTCAGGCTACAACAGTGTCTGGAAACATCACTCAGGCTACAACAGTGCCTGGAAACAGGAAACATCACTCAGGCTACAACAGTGTCTGGAAACACCACTCAGGCTACAACAGTGTCTGGAAACATCACTCAGGCTACAACAGTGCCTGGAAACATCACTCAGGCTACAACAGTGCCTGGAAACACCACTCACGCTACAACAGTGTCTGGAAACACCACTCAGGCTACAACAGTGTCTGGAAACACCACTCAGGTGAAACACATCAGGTAAACATGTTAAAAACACTCAGCTAAAGGCTAAAACCCCTCAATACAAAGTTCTGACACATAAATTATGTCTAACATCCTCAGGTTTTCATGGGCTGAAACATCACTTATACAAAGTCTGGGAAACAAATAGGCCAGAGTGTCTGGGAAACATACTCAGGCGAAAGTGTCTGAAAAAAACATTGTACAATTGGAAACCCCCGGGGACAAGGGGTTTTAAAAAATACTTGCCTGAGATATCAAATAAAAGTTCTGGAAACACCCCTAAATTGGGGGCCAACACCCCCCAGCTACAAAGTCCAAAGCATCCCCCGAAAAGTTCTGGAAAAATCCCAAAACCCAAAAGTGGAAAGAAAATCATTGGGGGAAAATTGGGGAAAAACTAATAAAATGTAAAAAGAAAAAATCACTGCACAAAAGTGCCCCGGAAACATCCCCAGGCTCGATGCCCGGGAAAAAGGAAAACACAAGGCTAAAGGGGCCTAAACATCACTCAATACAAATTGGGGAAAAAAAAACCCACTATGGTGCTGGGAAAAAAACACTCAGGCTACAACAGTGCCTGGAAACAGGAAACATCACTCAGGCTACAACAGTGCCTGGAAACACCACTCAGGCTACAACAGTGTCTGGAAACACCACTCAGGCTACAACAGTGTCTGGAAACACCACTCAGGCTACAACAGTGCCTGGAAACATCACTCAGGCTACAACAGTGTCTGGAAACACCACTCAGGCTAAATTTCCCAAACACCCTTTGGCTACACAGTGTTAACAGTGTCTGGAAACATCACTCAGGCTACAACAGTGTCTGGAAACATCACTTAGGCTACAACAGTGTCTGGAAACACCACTCAGGCTACAACAGTGCCTGGAAACATCACTTAGGCTACAACAGTGCCTGGAAACACCACTCGGGCTACATCAGTGTCTGGAAACACCACTCACGCTACAACAGTGCCTGGAAATACCACTCAGGCTACAACAGTGCCTGGAAACACCACTCGGGCTACATCAGTGTCTGGAAACATCACTCAGGCTACAACAGTGTCTGGAAACATCACTCAGGCTACAACAGTGCCTGGAAACATCACTCAGGCTACAACAGTGTCTGGAAACACCACTCAGGCTACAACAGTGCCTGGAAACATCACTCAGGCTACAACAGTGTCTGGAAACATCACTCAGGCTACAACAGTGCCTGGAAATACCACTCAGGCTACAACAGTGTCTGGAAACACCACTCAGGCTACAACAGTGCCTGGAAACACCACTCACGCTACAACAGTGTCTGGAAACATCACTCAGGCTACAACAGTGCCTGGAAACACCACTCAGGCTACAACAGTGTCTCGAAACATCACTCAGGCTACAACAGTGTCTCGAAACATCACTCAGGCTACAACAGTGCCTGGAAACACCACTCAGGCTACAACAGTCCCTGGAAACATCACTCAGGCTACAACAGTCCCTGGAAACACCACTCAGGCTACAACAGTCCCTGGAAACACCACTCAGGCTACAACAGTGTCTGGAAACACCACTCAGGCTACAACAGTGTCTGGAAACACCACTCAGGCTACAACAGTCCCTGGAAACACCACTCAGGCTACAACAGTCCCTGGAAACACCACTCAGGCTACAACAGTCCCTGGAAACACAACTCAGGCTACAACAGTCCCCGGAAACACCACTCAGGCTACAACAGTCCCTGGAAACACCACTCAGGCTACAACAGTCCCTGGAAACACCACTCAGGCTACAACAGTCCCTGGAAACACCACTCAGGCTACAACAGTCCCTGGAAACACCACTCAGGCTACAACAGTCCCTGGAAACACCACTCAGGCTACAACAGTCCCTGGAAACACCACTCAGGCTACAACAGTCCCTGGAAACACCACTCAGGCTACAACAGTCCCTGGAAACACCAATCAGAGGAACAGATAAACCTCTGAACATGGGAATGTGTTGAGGTTCCTCAACTTCGGTTTGAGACTTTTTAATTTTAGCTGTTACAGTGATGTATATTATTTTTTTTAACTTCTGGCATTAAAATAATGTTTATTGTTTTCCACTGAATTTCTTAAAAGTTAAAAAAAAAAAAACACTTTAAACCGTAAAGTGTCAATTTATTCAGTTTAATAATGATGTCCCCTCAAGGGAGGTTCCTTGACGCTGGTGAGGGGCTCTTGATCTAGGGAATTGGATCTGTGCTCCAGTTCCCTGAATTAAACCTGAATACTTTCCACATCCCCCCCCCCTGACATGCGCTGTATAATCCTACGAGTTTAGCGCTTTCCCTTAATTATATATAATAATGAAGATGTTCAAGTCTTGAACCGTAATTTTAGATTTCCAGTATTTACAACAATATACATTTTTCAGTTTTCAAAATGGTTTTTCAAGCTTTAAATAAACATTATTATGAGAAACTTGGATATTTTAGTTTTCTGTTTAATATATCTGGAAATTATTCAGATTTTTTTTTTTTATTCATCAGTTTGTTAAACATGTTGATAGATTCAGATATTTTGTTTTATTTTCCCCTCAAGGAAGGTTCCTTGATGTTGGTGAGGGGCTCTTGATTTAGGGAATTGTATCTGTGCTCCAGTTCCCCGAATTAAGCTTGAATGCCTTCCACATCCCCCCCAGGCGCTGTATAATCCTCCGGGTTTAGCGCTTCCCCCTTGATTATAATAATAATTTATTTTATTTTTGTTTTTCAATTTATAAAACCTCAAAAAAAAAGTTTGGTATCGTCCCATCTCTAATTATGATTTACCAGGTTTTGTGAATTTGGTTCGGTTTATATTCAACGTGGTGGTTTGTCTTGGCACAGTAACTACCTGATACTTGTTCACCAAACATAATTATCTTACTACTTTCTTTACTTAATTTTCAATTTTTTTCTCATGTTTTTTACTAATATATTTTGTTGTAATTTCAGTGACTTGTTGGGGTGTGCTCATTGTTATATTATGTTCGGGAAACCCTTGGTAGTTTAGCGCTTAGTTTTGATTATAATAATGTTCCAGAAATGATTCCTGATAATGGTGATTCACTTGTCACCGAAACGTTGATATGCGCTTCAGTAAATGTTCTACGATTCCTAGTATTATCCACCTGGGTTACGTGTAATATATATATATATATATATATATATATATATATATATATATATATTTAACAAGTCGGCCGTCTCCCACCGAGGCAGGGTGACCCAAAAAAGAAAGAAAATCCCCAAAAAGAAAATACTTTCATCATTCAACACTTTCACCACACTCGCACATAATCACTGTTTTTACAGAGGTGCTCAGAACACAACAGTTTAGAAGCATATACGTATAAAGATACACAACATATCCCTCCAAACTGCCAATATCCCAAACTCCTCCTTTAGAGTGCAGGCATTGTACTCCCCCATTTCCAGGACTCAAGTCCGGCTATATAAAAACCGGTTTCCCTAAATCCCTTCACTAAATATTACCCTGCTCACACTCCAACAGCTCGTCAGGTCCCAAATACCATTCGTCTCCATTCACTCCTAACACGCTCATGCACGCTTGCTGGAAGTCCAAGACCCTCGCCCACAAAACCTCCTTTACCCCCTCCCTCCAACCTTTTCGAGGACAACCCCTACCCCGCCTTCCTTCCCCTACAGATTTATACGCTCTCCATGTCATTCTACTTTGATCCATTCTCTCTAAATGACCAAACCACCTCAACAACCCCTCTTCAGCCCTCTGACTAATACTTTTATTAACTCCACACCTTCTCCTAATTTCCACACTCCGAATTTTCTGCATAATATTTACACCACACATTGCCCTTAGACAGGACATCTCCACTGCCTCCAACCGTCTCCTCGCTGCTGCATTCACAACCCAAGCTTCACACCCATATAAGAGTGTTGGTACTACTATACTTTCATACATTCCCTTCTTTGCCTCCATAGATAACGTTTTTTGACTCCACATATACCTCAACGCACCACTCGCCTTTTTTCCCTCATCAATTCTATGATTAACCTCATCCTTCATAAATCCATCCGCCGACACGTCAACTCCCAAGTATCTGAAAACATTCACTTCTTCCATACTCCTCCTCCCCAATTTGATATCCAATTTTTCTTTATCTAAATCATTTGATACCCTCATCACCTTACTCTTTCCTATGTTTACTTTCAACTTTTTACCTTTACACACACACACCCAAATTCATCCACTAACCTTTGCAATTTCTCTTTAGAATCTCCCATAAGCACAGTATCATCAGCAAAAAGCAACTGTGTCAATTCCCATTTTGTATTTGATTCCCCATAATTTAATCCCAGCCCTCTCCCCAGCATTTACTTCTTTTACAACCCCATCTATAAATATATTAAACAACCATGGTGACATTACACATCCCTGTCTAAGACCTACTTTTACTGTGAAGTATTCTCCCTCTCTTCTACACACCCTAACTTGAGCCTCACTATCCTTATAAAAACTATCCTTATAAAAACTATTTACGCCTTCCTCTTTGTATTGGACTGATGAAGCCACTGTGTGGCGAAACGTTTCCTGAATAAAGATTCTCATATGCTGCATAAGTGTCTCAATCTTCAACTTGTCGGTTTTTCAAACCATTCATCACAACAGCATTTAGTAACTTACCACCTATTCCATATACTTGCAACATCTGCTCCATTGCTCCCCTATCCACTCTGTCATATGCCTTTTCTAAATCCATAAATGCAATAAAAACTTCCCTACCTTTATCTAAATACTGTTCACATATATGCTTCAATGTAAACACTTGATCTACACATCCCCTACCCACTCTGAAGCCTCCCTGCTCATCCGCAATCCTACATTCTGTCTTACCTCAGGAATTACACAATTCCTGGTATACTCAGTAAACTTATTCCTCTATAATTTTTACAATCTCTTTTGTCCCCCTTCCCTTTATATAAAGGGACTATGCATGCTCTCTGCCAATCCCTAGGTACCTTCCCCTCTTTCATACATTTATTAAACAAAAATAGCAACCACTCCAACACTATATCCCTCCCTGCTTTTAACATTTCTGTCATGATCCCGTCAGTTCCAGCTGCTTTACCCCCTTTCATTCTACGTAATGCCTCACGCACCTCCCCCACACTCACATCCTGTTCTTCTTTACTCCTAAAAGATGGTGTACCTCCCTGGCCAGTGCATGAAATTACCGCTTCCCTTTCTTCGTCGACATTTAAAAGTTCCTCAAAATATTCTCGCCATCTACCTAATACCTCCCTCTCCCCATCTACTAACTCCCCTACTCTGTTTTTAACTGACAGATCCATTCGTTCTCTAGGC
>NC_091292.1:82549505-82552005 GCF_038502225.1 Cherax quadricarinatus | reverse complement strand
GGCAGCCACTTTCATGTTCCAGCGCCTTAGCGTGGCCATCCAGAGGAGAAATGCTTGCTGCATACTTGGCTCACGTCCGGCTTCGGAGGAGCTGGAGGAAATTCATGATCTTTAATACATTGTACCATTGTATTCATGTTTGTGTTTTTCTGTAAATGTATTCTGTTCATTAATAACTGTTCACATAGAATATAAAATATTGGGGGTGGTAGGAGAAGAAAATATTCAAACAGCTCCGGGGAGAACCTTGAGTTTTTCCTGAGGTACGTTTATTGTCTTCTCTGAGGATGAGGGTCCCCAGTCCAGCTATAGAGGTGGTACTTCCCTATATTATATATATATATATATATATATATATATATATATATATATATATATATATATATATATATATATATATATATATATATATATATAAGTGCTTCAAAATTGTAACAATTCTAAGAAGTGAAAGTTCAATAAGAAACTCGGTAGGAACCTGTCAACACAAGCACTAGAAAGCAAGTGAGAGAGGTTAAAAGAAAGTGTCACAATCCTGGTACAGTAACCACAAGAAAATAACATCTGAGAACACATGACAGTCGCCGAACCTTTTTGTACGAGTTTCTTTTTTTTCTGTTATGAAACGATGCGGTAATACCCAGGGTGGACGTGTCCCCCCGGCCACCAGTAGACCAATGATCGCGTAGTATACCTAGTATACCTCCTTTATAGTATAATAATAATATATTATCTCCTTTCTAGTATAATAAGGTATTCGAAGGGCCCCAATGGAAATAAGTCACTTTGTCTAACTTTTTTGAGTTATCCCAGGTTCTGTACACATATGCTGCTATGTATGATGATCTGTGTAACTGTATGGTGCTATGTATGATGATCTGTGTAACTGTATGCTGCTATGTATGATGATCTGTGTAACTGTATGGTGCTATGTATGATAATCTATGTAGCTGTATTTGTGTATACCTGAATAAACTTAGGTCCGGGGGGGGGGATGATCAACCAATCAGAACTGACGAACAGAAAGGCAAACACAGCTGTGTGTGTGTGTGTGTGTGTGTGTGTGTGTGTGTGTGTGTGTGTGTGTGTGTGTGTGTGTGTGTGTGTGTGTGTGTGTGTGTGTGTGTGTGTGTATGTATGTATTCAACTATTTTTGGTTACAGGGGTCGGGACTCAGCTCCTGGCCCTCACTCTTAACTTGCTACTTGCTGGATTTAATCATACCTTCGTGCGACCAGTCTTGCATATCCATAAAACTAATTCATCCAATTCATTCCACTCTTTAATCAACTTTACGCCGAAGAAATACTTCCTGACATTCCAATGTCTTTAAGTTTCATCCGTGCCCTCGTGCATCTATTTTTGTTTCTGCTACAGTTTATCCCCATCCAGCCTCTCAAGCCTTCTGAGTATTTTGTCATTATCATGTCTTACCTGGTTCTTTTATCCTTTGTCATCAGACAAAGGATAAAAGCGTCTTTCCATTGCTCATTTCCCTTTAGTCTGGGACTAGTCATATTGCAAACCTCTGAATTTTCTTCACTTTCTTCAGATAGTTTATCAGGTGAAGGATCCATGCTGGTGCTTCTTACTGCGTATATAGCAGTGAATCACTCTGTATTGAGATTCCGAAAAGCTAGTCTTAGATTTGCTAAACGAACATTCACTGTAGAGGTTATGTTAGGTGTGTCTGGCTGTATGATTGGCACTATGCTCACCCCTACGTCTTTATGAGTGAGGATTGCAACCTTTTTTTTGCCCGAGTCTGTACTCAGTTTTCAGTGTTCTTGCCTCATCCCCCAGGTTTCATAACCTTATACTTGTTGGGGTTGAATTCTGGTAGTCACTTGTCTGACCACTCCGGCAATTTGGCCAGGAGCATTTGTAGCCTTTCCTTGCCCTCATCAGTTTTTATTTTACTCATTAATTTTGCGTATGCAAGTAGGAATATATTTATATCTATCTTTTCTAGTTTGCCACTGATATAAACCAGAAATAGTAATAGTTCCAGAGCTGACCCTTGTTACCAATTCCCATTCTGATATCTCTCTCTCTGGGAGAGAGGGAGATTCACTGTAGCGCACACCATGTTATTGTATGTCCCAGTCATTTGTAAGGTTCAGTATTAAATGCCTTCTTGCAGTACGAGAATTGTTAAGCGAATCTCAGTCCTCAGCAGGATTCGAACCTGCATGCTCTGGAGAATCGCTCCCCTAAGCTAATCTCCCTGGATTTCCTACTCTGTTTCTGCACCAGTGCAAGCTCCTGATGTATTTATTGCAACACGAAAAACCTAGAGCTATTATTCAACTCTCCCTGTGTTATATATATATATCTATATATATATCTAATATATATATATATATCTATATATATATCTAATATATATATATATCTATATATATATATATATATATATATATATATATATATATATATATATATATATATATATATATATTCAATAACAACACTGCGACTAGCCAAAAACTCGAACCCA
>NC_091292.1:82504505-82547005 GCF_038502225.1 Cherax quadricarinatus | reverse complement strand
AATAGAGCATTGGAATCTTGTCCAGTTCTAATGCTATATTTATGTTGTTTTAATCTTAGTTCGAGATTTTTACCAGTTTGACCGTAATAAACTTTATCGCAAATTTTACAAGGAATCTTATAGACACATCCATCAGCATTTTGGGGGGAATTCTTTATCAAAAGTTTTTTCACTGTATCAAGATTTTTGAATACAACTTTAATATTAAAAGTCTTAAGAAGAGAAGGCATATCAACCAGGTTTTCATGGTAAGGGAGAACCAACATATTTTTAGTTGAATAAGGCTGGTTGTCCCTTTTTGGATTATAAAAAGTGTTTCTAGCAACTTTAAAAGATTTATCAATTACATTTCTTGGGTATTTTAAATCATTACCTATTTCATAAATTTTGGATATTTCATCATCTATGAACTCAGGACTACAAATTCGTAAAGCTCTCAAAAACATTGATGAGAAAACAGACAGTTTGACTCTATCTTGATGCGAGGAATAATAGTCGACATAGGAACAGTTATTTGTAGGTGTTCTGTAAATTTTAAATTTGAATTCATTATTACCCTTAATAATTAAAACATCTAGAAAAGGCAATGAGTTATTTTCTTCAAACTCAACAGTAAAGTTTATAGAATGGGCTAAGCTATTTAATTTTCCAAGGAAATGGTGTATATCTACATTTTTGGGCATAAGACACAAAATATCATCAACATATCTGAACCATTTAGCTCTTGTTTCAAAAAATTCCATGTATAGGTTACTAAGAACAGGTGAAAGAGGATTTCCCATTGCCATACCAAACTTCTGAGTGTAAAACTTATCATTAAATACAAATTTTGGATCAACAATGCAAAGTTTAATAAGTTTAATGATAGTAGGAACTGGCAATGGTAAATCATAGTTAACGAGTTCTTCAGATAAGAAACTTAATAAATCATCAACAGGAACTTTCGTAAACAAGGAAGTAACATCAAAACTAACCATGTTAAAATCATTTAAGTCAGTCAAGGAGCTTAATTTATCAACCAAGTTCCTTGATAATGTGAGTAGTCACGAAAGCGCTTGGAATTTCTCTATTCTTTCAGAGTGGTTGTTTTGCATATTTTGAAATCACCTGTTTACTGTGATCTTATTGCATATATATATATATATATATATATATATATAATATATATATATATATATATATATATATATATATATATATATATATATATATATATATATATATATATATATATATATATATATATATATATATATATATATATATATATATATATATATATATAAAGATAAAAATTGAAGGTGGGCTTTCAGCACTGGGACTAGCCTGACACGGAGTCAGACACTCGACACGTCACTTGCGGTCCGCCACGTTACCTGAGTGGACATGCCACACCCGGTGATAGTAGGGGGAGTCCGGAGAGTGTAGGACGTAGCCTCAGAGTGGTTTGTGTTGTACGTAGCCTGAGAGTGGTGTTTGTGTTGGACGTAGCCTGGGAGTGGTGTTTGTGTTGGACGTAGCCTGGGAGTGGTGTTTGTGTTGGACGTAGCCTGAGAGTGGTGTTTGTGTTGGACGTAGCCTGGGAGTGGTGTTTGTGTTGGACGTAGCCTGGGAGTGGTGTTTGTGTTGGACGTAGCCTGGGAGTGGTGTTTGTGTTGGACGTAGCCTGGGAGTGGTGTTTGTGTTGTACGTAGCCTGAGAGTGGTGTTTGTGTTGGACGTAGCCTGGGAGTGGTGTTTGTGTTGGACGTAGCCTGGGAGTGGTGTTTGTGTTGGACGTAGCCTGGGAGTGGTGTTTGTGTTGGACGTAGCCTGGGAGTGGTGTTTGTGTTGGACGTAGCCTGGGAGTGGTGTTTGTGTTGGACGTAGCCTGGGAGTGGTGTTTGTGTTGGACGTAGCCTGGGAGTGGTGTTTGTGTTGGACGTAGCCTGGGAGTGGTGTTTGTGTTGTACGTAGCCTGAGAGTGGTGTTTGTGTTGGACGTAGCCTGGGAGTGGTGTTTGTGTTGGACGTAGCCTGGGAGTGGTGTTTGTGTTGGACGTAGCCTGGGAGTGGTGTTTGTGTTGGACGTAGCCTGGGAGTGGTGTTTGTGTTGGACGTAGCCTGGGAGTGGTGTTTGTGTTGGACGTAGCCTGGGAGTGGTGTTTGTGTTGGACGTAGCCTGGGAGTGGTGTTTGTGTTGGACGTAGCCTGGGAGTGGTGTTTGTGTTGGACGTAGCCTGGGAGTGGTGTTTGTGTTGGACGTAGCCTGGGAGTGGTGTTTTTTTTGTACTCTCCGAGTTGTTTACGGGAGTCGATGCTCAGCTCCTGGCTCCACCTACTAGACTGCTATGATCGGCATAACTGGCTTCTGGCCTCTTGGGCCTTTTCAAATCTATTCTTGAAGCTGTGCATTGAATTTGCCTCCTACACTTCCTCATCCAAGTCATTCCACTTTTGAATCACCTTAAAAGTAAAATACTTCCTTGCATACCTATGGCCCATCAGTGTTTTGCTCCCGGTCTTCTTAATTTAAACAATGTTTTCATCCGCCCTATTAATTCCTCTTAAGATTTTGTACGTAGCAAAGATGTCTTTCCTTATATTTCTCTCCTCTGAGGTCGCCAGGTTATGTTCCCTCTCTTCACAGTGCATTCCTCTCATTTCTGGTACTAGCCAGGCTTGTCCGGTGCTTACCTGATCAACCAGGTTGTTGCTGCTGACCTTCCCCTGGCCCACATACTCATCTCAGCCTTGTTGATCTGGCACTTGGTAGAGATACTTGTTTAATTTCCTCTTCAATAACCGTTGTCATCACAAGACAAGTCGCCATTTTATATTTTTCATTTATAATATAGTATACAGTATAGCTTTCATGTATAATATATATTATAGCGTTTACATTTTTCATACACATTAATGTCGTGCCGAATAGGTAAAGCTGGTCAGTTAGCACAAACTCACTTAAAATTAAGTCCTTCTAAGATTTTCTCTTATACTTTTAAATATTTATTTTTTTCATTAATGATTTTGTACGAAAAGAACCTTAGGAAACTTACCTAAGTTTACAATAATTTAATAAACAAATACAATGAAATATTTTTATTTCGTTAGGTTCAGAATGATTTGTTGCGAAATTATTGCATACACAAATTTTCACTTGCCCTATTCGGCAAGAAGAGCATTGCTATTGAAGCCAAAATCACAAGTTTTACTTATTCAGCACGATATATATATATATATATATATATATATATATATATATATATATATATATATATATATATATATATCCTTCACTCTCATGTGACTGTCTTTCACACTGGTACTCGCTGTACATGTTGTCTGCCAGTCCATCCTGCTGTTCTGGCGATATGTTTGGTGATATATTCACCCCCAGGTCCTTTACGTAATGTGGGAGTGTTGCCTGTGTTGTACATAACCTGGGAGTATTGTCTAAATCACGTGTCTCTCGTGTTCTATACCTGATTACTGTACACACTACTTGTGATCGCGTATACCGCACCTGTGTGCCGTGTACCGCACCTGTGTGCCGTGTACCGCACCTGTGTGCACGAGAGTAATGGATCCAAGACGAGGAAGACTTGGGTTACACGATTCTATGAAAAGAAAACAGAGGTAACATTATGTGCTTGTCTCAGCTACTGTGAGCGGAAGTGTGCGGTCACTCTGCTGGTAATGTGACACTCTGGGTGGTGGGTGTGTGTGGGTGGTGGGTGTGTGTGTGTGTGGTGGGTAGGTGTGTGTGTGTGGGTGGTGTGTGTGTGGGTGGTGGGTGTGTGGTAGGTGTGTGCGTGTGGGTGGTGGGTGTGTGTGGGTGGTGTGTGTGTGTGGGTGGTGGGTAGGTGTGTGTGTGGGTGGTGTGTGTGTGTGTGAGTGGTGGGTGTGTGGTAGGTGTGTGGGTGGTGGGTGTGTGTGCGTGTGTTTGGTAGGTGTGTGTGTGTGTGGGTGGTGAGTGTGTGGTAGGTGGGTGTGGGTGGTGGGTGTGTGTGTGTCGGTGGTGGGTGTGTATGTGTGGTGGGTGGGTGTGTGTGTTTGGGTGGTGTGTGTGTGTGTGTGTGTGTGGTGGGTAGGTGTGTGTGGGTGGTGTGTGTGTGTGTGTGTGTGGGTGGTGTGTGTGTGTGGGTGGTGGGTGTGGGTGGTAGGTGTGTGGTAGGTGGGTGTGTGTGTGGGTGGTGGGTGTGTGGTGGGTGTGTGTGGGTGGTGGGTGTGTGGTGGGTGTGTGTGTGTGGGTGGTGTGTGTGTGTGGGTGGTGTGTGTGTGTGGGTGGTGGGTGTGTGTGTGTGTGGGTGGTGGGTGTGTGTGGGGGTGGTGTGTGTGTGTGTGTGTGTGTGTGTGGGTGGTGTGTGTGTGTGTGTGTGTGGGTGGTGGGTGTGCGTGTGTGGTAGGTTGTGTGTGGGTGGTGGGTGTGCGTGTGTGTGGGTGGTGGGTGTGCGTGTGTGGTAGGTTGTGTGTGGGTGGTGTGTGTGTGGGTGTGGGTGTGAGGGTAGGTGTGTGTGGGTGGTGGATGTGTGTTTGTGGGTGGTGTGTGTGTGTGTGTGTGGGTGGTGTGTGTGTGGGTGGTGTGTGTGTGTGGGTGGTGTGTGTGTGTGTGTGTGGGTGGTGTGTGTGTGGGTGGTGTGTGTGTGTGTGTGGGTGGTGTGTGTGTGGGTGGTGTGTGTGTGGGTGGTGTGTGTGTGTGTGTGTGTGTGTGTGTGTGTGTGTGTGGGTAGGTGTGTGGGTGGTGGGTGGTGGGTGTGTGTGTGGTAGGTGTGTGGGTGTTGGGTGTGCGTGTGGGTGGTGGGTGTGTGTGGGTGGTGTGTGTGTGTGTGGGTGGTGTGTGTGTGTGTGTGGGTGGTGTGTGTGTGTGTGTGGGTGGTGTGTGTGTGTGTGTGTGTGGGTATGTGTGTGGGTGGTAATGTATGCACAAGAGTGCGTGCTGCCCACATAGAACCACTAAATCATTTAAACTACTAGCAACACCTCGAAGTACTGGGAATGTATTCTCTGAAAAGAAGGTAGACGTGTGATAATTTGTACATGTAAGATACTTGAAAGCTAAGTCGCAAATCTACAAACTACCATTACAACTTACTTCAGTGAGAGATATGGAAGTGTAAAATAAACCCAGTGAAAAGCAGTGGCGTCGTGCGCACAATAAGAGAGCACTGTGTCAATATCCGTGGTTCTAGAGTATTCAACCAGCTACTGGCAGTTATCAGAAATATTGCCAGAACAAGTTTAGAGGTTTTTGAGATGAAACTGGATCATTACATACGCCATGTACCGGGTCAACAAACTGTGTGGGCCAGCAGGCTGCCAGCAACAAGGTAATCAACAGGAGAATAGGTAAACTCTCGGTACAGGTTACAGGTAAATTACAGGTGACTTGGAGTGACGGTGTAGGGATGAGAAGGTGTGTGGTTGGAGTGGTGTGTTAGTGGCAGGGGGTTGTGTATAGGTTCGAATGGTATATATATTACTTGCAGTGTGTGGATGGAAAGGGGGGGTATGTGGGTGGAAGAGGTATGATAGTGGGAGGGGCGCAGGTGTGTTGTTACGATGAGGAAAGCAGATAGTTGTATTAGTGGAGGATCACGTGTTGTGTAGGTGGAGGATCCTGTATTATGTAGGTAGAGGATCGTGTGTAGGTAGAGGATCCTGTGTTATGTAGGTGGAGGATCATGTGTTGTGTAGGTAGATTATCCTGTATTATGTACGTGGAGGATCATGTGTTGTGTAGGTAGAGGATCATGTGATATGTAGGTGGAGGATCATGTGTAGGTAGATTATCTTGTGTTATGTAGGTGGGGGATCATGTGTTGTGTAGGTGAAGGATCCTGTGTTGTGTAGGTGAAGGATCCTGTGTTGTGTAGGTAGAGAATCCTGTGTTGTGTAGGTAGAGAATCCTGTGTTGTGTAGGTAGAGGATCCTCTGTTGTGTAGTGTAGGTGGAGGATCCTGTGTTATGTAGGTGGAGGATTTTGTGTTGTGTAGGTGGAGGATCCTGTATTGTGTAGGTGGAGGATCCTGTATTGTGTAGGTGGAGGATCCTGTGTTGTGTAGGTGGAGGATCCTGTGTTGTGTAGGTGGAGGATCCTGTGTTGTGTAGGTGGAGGATCCTGTGTTGTGTAGGATCCTTTGTGTAGGAGGATCCTGTGTTATGTAGGTGGAGGATCCTATGTTGTGTAGGTGGAGGATCCTATGTTGTGTAGGTGGAGGATCCTATGTTGTGTAGGTGGAGGATCCTATGTTGTGTAGGTGGAGGATCCTGTGTTATGCAGGTAGAGGATCCTATGTTGTGTAAGTGGAGGATCCTGTGTTACGAGGATCCTGTGTTATGTAGGTGGAGGATCATGCTGCTTTATTGGCTCAGGTAGAGCCAGTAGAGCATTTAAATTACTGGGAACCCCTTAAAGTCTTAAACATATACTCACTGGAGTGGAGGAAAGAGAGAGAGAGAGATGATGAGATATACCTGGAAAGTACTTGAAGGACGTGTCCCAAATCTGAACATTGCCGTAAGAGCACACTGGAATGAAAGATATGAGAAGAATGCAAAATAAACCCAGTGAAAAGCAAGGGTGCTGTGGGCACAGTAAGAGAACACTGTATCAACGTCTGTGGCTCCAGACTATTCAACATCTTACCAGAAGATATCAGAAACACTGCTGGGACAAGTGTAAAGGTCTTCAAGAGGAAACTGGACACGTATCTTCACCAGGTGCCAGATCAACCAGGCTATGATGGATATACGAGTCATCGGGCCATCAGCAGGAACAGCGTGGTTGACCAGGCAAGCACCAGACGAACCTGGTCCATGGCTGGGCTCCGGAAGTAGAAAAACTCTAGAAGCTCATCAAAAGTATGAAGGTATATAAGAATGAAAGAATGCTGCAGTAGGTCTACTGGCCCATGCTAGGTAGGTCTAACTCAGACCCATCCACGTATGTACTCGTCTAACGTATATTTAAAACCTCCCAAAGTTCTTGCCTCGGTGATGCTACCTGGAAGTTTGTTCCACTCGTCTACAACTCTATTGCCAAAGCAGTACCTCCCAGTATCCATTCTAAATCTGAATTTTTCCAACTTGAATCCATTGCTGCGAGTCCTTTGTTGGTTAAGTTTTTTTCAACACGCTATCTATATTCTCCATTATATATTCCTGTTTTCCACTTGTACATCTCGATCATATCCCTAGTCCTGTGCCTTTCTTCCTGCCTCGATCACATCCCTAATCCTATAGTACAAGATCACTGTCTTCAGCATATCTTCCTAGGAAAGATTAATGATGCATGGAATCAGCTTCGTCATCCTTGTCTACATATATTCTTGGGCATTCATGTCTATCCTGTAATATGGAGACCACAACCGAGCAGCGTAATTGAAATGAGGTCTAACCAACGATATATAAAGTTGCAGTATACAAGTTTACCTTCCCTCACATAATATTTCCTAATCCTTTCCTTGGCTACACAATCCTACAATTTCACGACATCTTCCACCCACGTACCTATTTACTGCTCGGTGAAGAGAGGCTGCTAGTGTAAGAAAGCTTGGTTATATGTATAACCTTCGGACTTCTGTTATTTATACTTATTGATATGAAGCCAAGAATCTTATTAACTTTATTATGAACGCTTATGCACTGTTATCTTAACTTTAAATTTCTATTAACCAGCACTGCTAGACCTTTTTCACATTCACTTTGACAAAGATCTACGTTGTTTAGCTAATGAATGGCATAGTTATTTCTTTTTCCTAGGTTTAGAACCTTACACTTGCCTCCAATGGGTTGCATATGTCACTTCTGCCACAACATAACCTATCCAGGTCATCCTGTAGCCTTTTAGTGTGTACACTTCAGAAAATGTTAAACCGCGTATTTTAATTTTATCCGCAAATTTAATTATGTTGTTATTCCCTCAACAACTGACCTCTGTGGCACACTACACGTAACAGATCCCCATTCCGATTTCTTCCCATTATTGTAAACTTTCTGTTGCTTGTCGGGTCCAGTCCCTGGGCCCATTATGTACCTCTGTAATCTTTTGACTACCGTCCACAGGATGAGTCTGAAGTGCATAATAAACATACTAAACTAAAAATTATCGATCAGCCATGACTCAACACAGGAGATTGTTTTTCTTTCTTGTACCGCTGCTTCTTTATCAGTCTCTTGTGTCGACCTTTATGAGAGGTCTTAGTGAAGTTCATATACACAGTGTCGTATCTTTTATATTGATCTAAGGTTAATAATTTTGTTGATAACATTGTATCATTCATGGTAACTTCGAATTGATTGAGATACTAATTTGAAGATAAGGACTTATCTGCCCCTTCTATTTATCCGGTACGACACCTGTTTGTGTTGGAGACTAGCTAATAGTTTGCTAAGTTCCTTCTCACATTCCTTTAGAATCCTTGAAAACAGCTCATCAGGTCCCGGTGATTTGTTTAACGTCAATTTGTTTACTTGTTTGAGGACCAAGTAACTACTGACTTTAATATTACATAATTTATGTTCGTCCTGATCAATATAATTATTGAGTTCTGGAATTTTGTTTGTATTTTCTTGTGTAAAAACAGAAAGGAAATAAATATTGAAAATAGTCCACATTTTTTTGTCACTAACAGTCAACTGATCTGAGTTGTATTTCATTGGACTTATCTTTTCGCTAATATTATTCCTGTATACTTGAAACTTAGGATTGATCTGTAATTCCCTCTCAACCAAAATTTATTTTTTTTTTAATTTTTACTTCATCTTAAACTGAATATTGAATATTGTTCAGTAAGGCGACTCTCACTTCTTTTGATTCGCCTGTAAATGCTTCTCTTTAAACCATTTAGGGTCTTTCATCTTAGATTTAAATTTTGTTTAATGAATATATGCAGTTTGGCCAGGTTGTACAATGCTGTGGAAAATGTTATATTGACAACCATCACCACCACCTATCCTGTCTCCCTCATGATAGTCGCCAGTCAGGTTACCTCAGTCTATCCTTCTAAAGTAATCCCTGACCTCCACATAATATGCAGCACGAAAATTGGGGACCTAAATTTTGTTATAGTTATTGAGGTAATTTATATGTGATATTAAAACAGTGATTTGTGACCACTTTCTCAAAGCTCTTCATTAACCTCAATATTATCATCAGCAATTCCTTTTTTGCCAGTAGCAAGTCCAGCAGATTATTTACTCTGGTTCTTGCACAAGGTAAAAAGCAATCCTGGACCATTTCAAGAAACTCGCTGGACTAGATTACCTGTCAAATTGCTGAAATTGGTATTTGGCTAAAATTAAAAATCTCCCATCAGAACTACATTTTCGTTTCTAGATACCGAAGTTGTTTCGTCCCAAAGAAGCTCACCATGGTCACTATCTGGGTTATGTAGATCACACTTAAGATTAGCTTTTCATGTCCTTCGAGAAACTACAACCAGATTCCTTGTCTGTCCCATCTGTCTTTATATCGTTCCTGATGCAGTACTTTAAATTTTCCGTTACATGAATAAACAGAGAAGTGGACGGGAGGCTCGAACGTGGTCCCGAGATTAACAGGT
Source organism: Cherax quadricarinatus (assembly GCF_038502225.1). Classification (NCBI taxonomy): domain Eukaryota; kingdom Metazoa; phylum Arthropoda; class Malacostraca; order Decapoda; family Parastacidae; genus Cherax; species Cherax quadricarinatus. The sequence continues at coordinate 82,537,462 of NC_091292.1, read as the reverse complement.
CCAGTGCATTACCACTGAGCTACCGGGCTTCTATCGTACATAGCAACTCCGCCCCTTTCCTGTTAACTCTCTCAGTGTGGAATAATTTATACCCCCAGTATGTGAGATACAGCAGTCATATCCCAATTTGTTAAGATGAAACCGGGTTTCACTTATTGCAATATGTTTCTTGCACATGCAATTAATCTTAGTTCATCTATTTTATTTATTGCACTCAAGCTATTTTTATAATAGATACTAAGGAAGTTTTTACCTTACTTCTCTCAACTGTCGTTTTGTTTGTAGACCAATTTTCCTGTTTTTATGAGGAACTATCTTATGAGCTGTCTTGTTTTCTGAAAGTTTATCTAATATATCTTGGTAACTTTCACTTACTCCGACCCTAGAACTGTAACACCTTTGTTTCCCAACACACATATACCTCTATCTCCAGTCTATTTAAAGTCTTAAACAATTTAGCAGTAACTCCTTCGACTGAACGGGTCAGTGCTGTCACTGCTGTGCCAGAGATGCACCTCATCCATTGCATACAAATAAGAACATAACATAAGAAAGGAGGAACACTGCAGGAGGCCTGTTGGCCCATACTAGGCAGGTCCTTTACAATTCATCCCACTAACAAAACATTTGCCCAACCCAATTTTCAATGCCACCCAAGAAATAAGCTCTGATGTGAAAGTCCCACTCAAATCCAACCCCTCCCACTCATGTACTTATCCAACCTTGATTTGAAACTACCCAAAGTCCCAGCCTCAATAACCCAACTAGGTAGACTGTTCCACTCATCAACTACCCTATTTCCAAACCAATACTTTCCTATGTCCTTTCTAAATCTAAACTTATCTAATTTAAATCCATTACTGCGGGTTCTCTCTTGGAGAGACATCCTCAAGACCTTACTAATATCCCCTTTATTAATACCTATCTTCCACTTATACACTTCGATCAGGTCTCCCCTCATACTTCGTCTAACAAGTGAATGTAACTTGAGAGTCTTCAATCTTTCTTCATAAGGAAGATTTCCAATGCTATGTATTAATTTAGTCATCCTACGCTGAATGTTTTCTAACGAATTTATGTCCATTCTGTAATATGGAGACCAGAACTGAGCTGCATAATCTAGGTGAGGCCTTACTAATGATGTATAAAGCTGCAGTATGACCCCTGGACTTATGTTGCTTACATTTCTTGATATAAACCCCAGTAATCTATTTGCCTTATTACGTACGCTTAGGCATTGCTGTCTTGGTTTAAGGTTGCTGCTCACCATAACCCCCAAGTCCTTTTCGCAATCTGTATGGCTAAGTTCTACATCATTTAACTTATAAGTACTAGGGTTATGGACACTCCCGAGCTTCAGAACCTTGCATTTATCTACATTGAACTGCATCTGCCACTTTTCTGACCAAGAACAGAGTTTGTTTAAATCCTCCTGAAGTTCCATAACATCTACAAATGTTTGTCATAGATGTTATCCCAGTTTGTCAGTGACTGGAACGTCACGTTTCTTGCAGTACATGTCTCGCCGGCAATTTGCCCTAAACATCCGTTCACTTCACTTTCTCCGTCTATGTAAAATTCTACATATGATCGGGGTTCCTTTCTTTGACTTAATCAGATCAATAACTTCCTTGTTTTTGACCAGCAACTCTTCTCTCCTGCATTTCTCCCACTTCCACCACAGTGGCAAATAATGGGGGTTCTCAGTACCTGACATGATGTTATCCAACCTGTTTACTACATCACCCAAACCTACTCTAGGAAGACACTTCCTCTGTCTTGCCTTCTTATCCCTATTACAGAAAACCCAGTCCAAATATTGAATCTGCGGAGGAATTTGTCCAATTTGTCTCCTTACCCACAGTTAGCACACACGTCCTGAAGAACAGTACGGTGATTTCTGTCCTCCATCTGTGCTTTATCCTAACTTAATTTCATCCTCTTTCCATTTCTGGAAACCGTTTTCCTTGTGCTATATCCAACATGTTTCCCTTGATTTCTGCCAAGTCACACAGGTCCACACAACCTCCCTTAACACTGAACTATATAGGCTATATAGTCTTGTATATTTTATATGTTAAAAGTCTGTGTTCACTTAGTGATTAACAAGTTTACTAAATAATTTGAAATTAAGAACTTCGTCAGTGATGGTAGTTACCAGACTCAGTAGCAGTAATAACTTTTTTTTGTTCTTTTTTTTCTTTTAATTTTCTCCTATTTACCTTTAATATTGATCTTCAGTATTATAAAACGAAATATTAATCTCTTTTTTACTAACATATTCCACTTGTTATGTTTGAATGTCTGTGAAACACTTCTTTGTTTATATTCACATTCTCAAAAATGCATCTGTCTGAAGACCGTTTAGTTTCCAACGTCAGTTTTCTATCGTATCCACTTGTTTACTGGCACTTTTTTGCTTTCACCCTAACTTACTTATACATGGTTGTAGCTCATCTGAGACGTCGTATTTCACACTTAACGTTACAAAAAAGATCACAAGGTTACTCAAAGCCAACTTATCTCAGCTGGCAAAAAGATGGATAATATATACGAGGAAAGTACTTGAAGGACTAGTTCCAGTGAGCGCACTGCCATAGCAACATGCTCGAGTGACAGACACGTAAAAAATATGTAAAATAAACCCAGTGAAAAGCCGGGGCGCCGTGGGCAGACTGAGCCCAGAAGATACCAGGCTGTTAGGTAAGACACATATGCAACAGTTAGGTATCTTTATTGTGAAACGTTTCGCCTACACAGTAGGCTTCTTCAGTCAAGTACAGAACAGTTGATAGAAGCAGAAGATACTTGAAGACGATGTAATCAGTCCATCACCCTTAAAGTTTTGAGGTGGTCAGTCCCTCAGTCTGGAGAAGAGCATTGTTCCTTAGTATGAAACAATATGGAGAAGAAGTGACAGGATGGAGCTTTTTATAGTGCCAAGAGGTGAGACGTAGGCCACTAGGAGAGGTAAGAACTCAGATGTTGAGAAGTCAGGTCCCTCTCAAATCTGTATCTTGGTACAGACTTGCAATCTACTTCGACAACTTCCACTAGTGAGGGGGGCTGGATTTGAGAGGGACCTGACTTCTCAACATCTGAGTTCTTACCTCTCCTAGTGGCCTACGTCTCACCTCTTGGCACTATAAAAAGCTCCATCCTGTCACTTCTTCTCCATATTGTTTCATACTAAGGAACAATGCTCTTCTCCAGACTGAGGGACTGACCACCTCAAAACTTTAAGGGTGATGGACTGATTACATCGTCTTCAAGTATCTTCTGCTTCTATCAACTGTTCTGTACTTGACTGAAGAAGCCTACTGTGTAGGCGAAACGTTTCACAATAAAGATACCTAACTGTTGCATATGTGTCTTACCTAACAACCTGTCGGTATTTTATACCATTTAAATGTTCAGATACCAGGCACACTGCCTGAACAAGTTTAGAAGTCTTCAAGAAGAAGCTTGGCAAATACCTCCGCCAAGTGCCAGATCAACCAGGCTTTGATGGATATGTGGGCCAGCGGGCCGCCAGCAACAAGCCCGTGGCAGCTACCAGGTAAACCGAATCACCAGCGCCAGGGAGCTCGGCGTTTACGTTCCAGTAACACAAGTGTTGCTATCACAATAGCAAGGAACATTAATAACTGAAATTCGAGATATCAAGCCAATGTTGGTATTCTTTAAAACACTTGTACACTCTAGACTACAGTATTGATGTACACTGACAACCCATTTTTAAAGGCAGAAGTTGCAGACACGGAGAGTGTACATGTACGTTGAGCACTTAAGTTATTGGGAATGCTTTCAGTCATTTACCTCGTACTCCCAGGAGCGTAGGCAGGTAAAAATGTATAGTGTGACTTAGGGCCTCTTACCTAATACAAGTTTTGGATATGGTTTGTATCGTGGACTCGTGTTGAAGTCAGTGTGCCGCGTGTAGTCGGTGATGAGTGTCCGTGATTCAGTCCCCGAATGGCAGGCGGTGGAAAATACCTCAATGAAAAGTAGGGGCGGGCGCTATTGGTACACTAAGAGAAAACACCATAAGCGTGCGGGGCACAAGACTGTTCAACAGGCTCCCACCATGCATAAAGAGAATTACCAATAGGCCCCTGGCTGCCTTCAAGAGGGAACTATCTGGAGTCTACCTGGGCAGATGCTTGAAGTCGGTGCCGGATCAGCCGGGCTGTGGTTCGTACGTTAGTCTACGTGCGGCCAGCAGTAATAGCCTGATTGATCAGGTCCTGATCCACCGGGAGGCCTGGTCGTGGACCGGGCCGCGGGGACATTGATCCCCGGAATATCCTCCAGGTAGGTAGTGTTACCTTGCACTTGCTGTTCACCTACCAACAAGTAGGTACCTGGATGTTGGCAAACTGGTGTGGGTCGTATCCTGGGGACAAGATTAACCAAAGTTGCCTGAAATGTTCTCTACAACCAGCGACTTTCTATATAGTATGTCATCGATGTCAGATAGGTCTGTATAAGTTGTATCATGTACTTCTAGAAATAAAAATTATTAGGGGCGGTGGCTGTGGTAGTGGTAGTAGTAGCGGTGGTGGTGAGCTACCTCACTGCATTCCTCAGGCAGCCAGTAACCGCAGTCATGTGAGTAAGTGCGGGCACCGCAACCTTGACCGCAGAGCAAGAAACTGCTGTTCATTTGGCACAATCCTAATGAGTCACACCCGCAACCCGCATTGTGACCGCAAGTGTGTGGTTAGGAAAAGGAGAAGGGGGGAGTGGGAGCGTTGGTGGATGAGGTTAGGGGGGAAGAGGGTTAGGAAAGAGATGGTGGTAAGGGAGGAAATGTTGGTTGTTGACTGGGATAGTAGTGGTATTGATATATGTGGTGGTAGATATAGTAATGGTTGGGAATATGGGTGGTAGATATGTTTAGTGTCGAGGTGGTAGGTGTTGTGGCATTGTGTTACTGTGGTAGGTGTGGTGGTAGTGCTTGTAGTTTTAATGGTCGTGGGCTGTTTTAAAGAATATCGTGATTTGAGAATGTTGTACCCAGCACCAGTGATTGTGAGCCATGAGAGAGCTGTATGTGAGAGCCATGAAAGAGCCGTATGTGAGAACCATGAGAGCCGTATGTAAGAGCCGTGAGAGAGCCGTTTGTGAGAGCCATGAGAAAGCAGTGAGAGAGCCGTGAGAGCTATGAGACAGCCTTATGTGGGAGCCATGAGAGAACCGTGAGAGAGCCGTATGTGAGAGCCGTGAGAGACGTATGTGAGAGCCATGAGAGAGCCGTATGTGAGAGCCATGAGAGAGCCGTATGTGAGAGCCTTGAGAGAGCCGTATATGAGAGTCATGAGAGAGCCGTATGTGAGAACCATGAGAGCTGTGAGAGAGCCGTATGGAAGAGCCGTGAGAGCCGTATGCGAGAGCCGTGAGAGAGCCGTATGTGAGAGCCTTGAGAGAGCCGTATGTGAGAGCCATGAGAGAGCCGTATATGAGAGCCATGAGAGAGCCATATGTGAGAACCATGAGAGCTGTGAGAGCCGTATGGAAGAGCCGTGAGAGCCGTATGCGAGAGCCGTGAGAGAGCCGTATGTGAGAGCCTTGAGAGAGCCGTATGTGAGAGCAATGAGAGAGCCGTATATGAGAGCCATGAGAGAGCCGTATGTGAGAGCCGTATGTGAGAGCCTCGAGAGAGCCGTATGTGAGAGCCTTGAGAGAGCCGTATGTGAGAGCCGTATGCGAGAGCCGTATGTGAGAGCCGTATGTGAGAGCCGTGAGAGAGCCGTATGTGAGAGCCGTGAGAGAGCCGTATGTGAGAGCCATGAGAGAGCCGTATGTGAGAGCCGTGAGAGAACCGTATGTGAGAGCCGTGAGAGAGCCGTATGTGAGAGCCTTGAGAGAGCTGTATGAGAGCAGTGCAGGAGTTCTCACTTTTGTCATTACATCCTTGAATCACCGAGAAAATTATTCTGCTGCTGAATCATGGCTCTAACAACCTCTTCAATACTATTTTTTACCCTCTCCCCCAACCACACACAGAGTGTCGTGCCGAATAGGTAAAACTTGCTGTTTTGGCTTAAATGGCAAAGCTCGTCTTGCCGTATAAAGCATGCGAAAATTTGTGTATGTAATAATTTCTCAAAAATCATTCTGAACATAACGAAAAAATATACTTCATTGTTTGCTAATTATTAAATTATTGTAAACTTATCTAAAATATATTTAGTTGGTTTTAGATCAATTAAATTACACTTGTTATAATAAGGTTAGGTAAATTTCCTAAGGTTCTTTGGTACAAAATCATTCATTTTTATATTAACATAAATGAAAGAATATATAAATGTATAAGAGAAATTTTTTGAAAGGACTTAATTTTAAATGAGTTCTTGCTAATTGACCAGTTTTACCTATTCGGCACTAATATATATATATATATATATATATATATATATATATATATATATATATATATATATATATATACCTGGAGGTTATTCCGGGGATCAACGCCCCCGCGGCCCGGTCCATGACCAGGCCTCCCGATGGATCAGGGCCTGATCAACTAGGCTGTTACTGCTAGCCGCACGCAGTCCAACGTACGAGCCACAGCCCGGCTGATCCGGCACTGACTTTAGGTATAATATATATTATTGTAACCATGAACGAGTGGTATTTAAAAACAACACTGCGACAAGCCAGGGGATCGAACCTGTGTTGTTGCAGCCCGCCTCATGGTGAGCGAAAATTCATGACACTCTAACTCACTGGACCACACAATCCTACAAAAATCACGCACCCAGCAGAGGTAGGTTTTGTACCATGATCCGAGGACATATGATAGACGATTTTTGTAGGATTTTATGGTCCATTGGGTTAGAGCGTCGTGAATTTTCGCTCACCGTGAGGCGGGTTAACAACGCGGGTTCGATCCCCTGGCTAGTCGTAGTGTTGTTATTGATTAAATACCAGTCGTTCGTGATTACAATACCATATATACTGCTCGTGGAGGGTAGTACACCAAACGGGGAGTAGAAGGAAATTAGCTCTAAGGCACCCACACCATCGTATGTCCATAGATCACAGAACAACATGTAGCTCTGCTGGGTACATGATTCTTGGATGGTCCAAGGGTTAGAGCGTCGTGAATTTTCGCTCATCATGAGGCGGGCTGAAACAACAGGGATTCGTTCCCCCAGCTAGTCGCAGTGTTGTTATTGATATATAATATACGCATATACTAGGCATGTGCCGTAGTATTGGTATCGACTATTTTTACGATATCGGTGAAAAAACTGCCAATACTAGCCGATGTTTTTTAAAATATTAATTAATATTAAACATGTTTAAAAATATCTACATTAAGACTCTGCCTCACAAACTACAACAGGACAAATTATAATTATTTTCCAAATAAAGAAGTTATTACAAAATTATTATCAAGTTCAGGATTAAGTTTTCTATGATGTAAGATCTAGAATTCTTAAATTCAGTTTTTTTTTTTTTTTTGATACCCGCTTGGCACGCGGGTCACATTCTAGTTCAAAATTTTTTGAAAGTGTTTCTGGCACGTTGAATATTGCAGTAAGAACAGGTGAACAGTGTTTTTGATATACATAAAAGCCACTGTGAAAAAAAAAATAGTAAACTTCCAAACGCTTTCGTGATTTCTCGCATTATCAATGACCTTAATAATGTGAGAAGTCATGAGAGCGCCTGGAAGTTCACTACTTTTTTCACAGGTTGTTTTTGTACATTGTGATATAGTTACTGTGATCTTATTACAACAGTGTTCCTGGTATGTTGAATATTGCAGTTAGAGCAAGTGAACTGGTTTGAACACAGCCGAGGTGGACGTTGAACCTGAAGCGACTTACTAGTGTTCCAAGGTGAACAAAGATGAATATTAATTTAATTTTCAGATTGCTGTCTTGTTGTTATTGTAACTCAGATGACCAAGATAAAACAACGTATGTACTTAAGAACTGGAAGTGAAGCTGTGTTAGGTAAATGGACACAGATGCAACTAATGTGGCATTGTGGCAACGTTTCGCTCTCCAGGAGCTTTGTCAAGATTGACAAAGCTCCTGGAGAGTGAAACGTTGCCACAATAAAAGGTTACATTTATTGCATGTGTCTATTTGCTTAAAATTTTGTGGGTAATTCTACCATTATTACTGAGTGATGGTAGTTTGGTTAAGAATTAATTTCTGGAACACTAACACTGGAACACTGACACTGGAACACTTGACACTGGAACACTGACACTGGAACACTAACACTGGAACACTAACACTGGAACACTAACACTGGAACACTAACACTGGAACGCTAACACTGGAACACTTGACACTGGAACACTAACACTGGAACACTTGACACTGGAACACTGACACTGGAACACTAACACTGGAACACTAACACTGGAACACTAACACTGGAACACTTGACACTGGAACACTGACACTGGAACACTAACACTGGAACACTTGACACTGGACCACTAACACTGGAACACTAACACTGGAACACTAACACTGGAACGCTAACACTGGAACACTTGACACTGGAACACTGACACTGGAACACTAACACTGGAACACTGACACTGGAACACTAACACTGGATCACTAACACTGGAACACAGACAGTGGAACACTAACACTGGAACACTTGACACTGACACTGGAACACTAACACTGGAACACTTGACACTGGAACACTTGACACTGGACCACTGACACTGGAACACTGACACTGGAACGCTAACACTGGAACACTGACACTGGACCACTGACACTGGAACACTTGACACTGGACCACTGACACTGGAACACTAACACTGGAACACTTGACACTGGAACACTGACACTGGAACACTAACACGAACACTGACACTGGAACACTGACACTGGAACACTGACACTGGAACGCTAACACTGGAACACTTGACAAACACTGACACTGGAACACTGACACTGGACCACTGACACTGTAACACTTGACACTGGAACACTTGACACTGGAACACTTGACACTGGAACACTGACACTGGACCACTGACACTGGAACACTTGACACTGGAACACTGACACTGGAACACTAACACGAACACTGACACTGGAACACTAACACTGGAACACTTGACACTGGAACACTGACACTGGAACACTGACACTGGACCACTGACACTGGAACACTTGACACTGGAACACTGACACTGGAACACTGACACCAGAGAATCTTGCTGAGGCACAAGAACTGCTGCAAAATTTGAACGTAACCATCAAATGAATGCGAAGTTAATGTGAAGTTAAGCATATGGAAGCCCTTGTACGTGTAGGGGTCACATAGCGTCTGGAAAATAGGAGGCGTTGAGTGGGAGACATCCACTTCCTTGGATCAAGAGCCTCCTCATTGGCATCAGAAAATCATTCCCCCCCTCAGTATTTTATATGTCGTAATCATGTCACCCCCAGGTCCTGTTCTCTAGTGTCTTAAGTTTAGCTCCTCTAGTTTCTCCTCATAGCTGTGCAACCAGTCTCATTGTAATTCTTGTATGTTTTTTTTTATCCAATTTTCTTACATGCTTTACCAGATATGTGACTCATACTGGTGCTGTGTACTCCAAGATGGACCTGACAAATGTCGTCTTCAGTCTCATATATATTACTACTATAGCTTCTTCAAAAGTATCCATAAATTTACCAGTTGTGCTTTTTTTTGTGTGTGTGTGAGAGAGAGAAGAGAGGGAGGGAAAAAGAGAGAGAGAGAGAAGGAAAGAGAGAATAGAAAGAGAGAGATTGTGTGTTTTTTTTTTGTGTGTGTGTTCGTATACGTGCTTATATACTGTACTGTCTTACTGGTTTTCTATCATGGTATATTACATCTACAATTCACACCTGTGTATTGGTTCCCATTTCTCAGGAACTGTGACTGCAATAAACACACTTAAACACTACCAGTTCTCAGGAACTATGGCTACACTAAACACAATGTTTTACACAGTGTTCAACTGCACAATATTTTTCCCACTGATGAAGTAAGAACTTCTAATTTTCAGTGTGCCTTCAAGACTGGATACTGTTCAACGCTGTGCAGCTTCTTGGTAACGGTAATTATTCTGTGTTGCATCACACACATGTGTTGCATTACACATGTGTGTTGCATCTCCCTTCTCAACACCTAACTCATCTCTCTGCGTGTCTTGAAGCCTCCAAAGCAACACAGTCGCAACATTCCAAGCACTTTAAGAGAGTTACAACACAGCACTGTTCTTCTGTATTATTATTTTCCTCTAGTTTGTGAATACTTAACATTGTTGATGTGGTTGAGTGAATGTAAACATAGTTAGGTTTTATAACCTTCACTATAGACAACAAGAACATTTCACCCCTCCACGGAAGTTTTATTAATTTATTGTCACATATCCTAAAGTCCCTCCCAAGAAACTCATCACTAGTAATTCCTTTCTTAAATCACTTCCAAAGGTAATTACTCAAAAAAATTCTCACCAAACTGTTAGTAATAATATAATTCAAATTATATACTCTAGCAGGGCGGCATCTGCTCTTGTTGTCACCTCCCTAGATAACCATAACAGCCATGTTGAGGTAGGGATAAGATACTGCAAACTGAATTGTTTGCCATCCTAATGGCACTTGATTCACAGAAATGATTCTAACATCACAGTCATTAGAGAAGTCAGATATAGATACACAAAATTCAGAGAGAATGGAATTAATGTATAATTCTTATGGATGCGTCACGCATTGAATTATTCCTTCATAAATGTTGATAAGTTAGCTAAAGAAAGTACCTTTAAGGAAAATGTTGACTATAACTTTGGTTTGGTATATCTGTGTCTAGCATTAATAATATTAATAATAGGTGAGAAGTAAATAATGAGAATGTTAGAAGTCTGAGTAAATCCGTTACTCAGTATCACAACATGAACGTAGATAAGCATGTTTACGAAGCAGTTTGCAATGTGAACAGACTGACTGATGTTGTAGTAGCCAGACTTAGGCTTGGTTACAAGTACTTCTGGCGGTTCGGCAGACACACACATGATCAAAGTAAATGCAGTGTAGTTTAATGGTTAGTAAGGCTGACTGCATGGTCAATAAACAATTCAGCGCTATTTTATTAATGAAAACAAGAGACCGGACATATTCAGTAAATATTCTAAATTTCTTTGCAACAGATAAGTGAACTTGATATATAAATCCAGATGTACTTCCTTGTGAGGCTTAGTTTCTAGGTCTTTTGTGTATCTGCCGGTATATGCTCTTGTGCACCTCATATCCACAGGATGGATATGGGGTGCACAGTAAACTAGCCACTACCATCCACAGGATGAATGGATATGGGGTGCACAACAATTCTACAGTTACTACCACCATCACTGTCACTACTACAACCACAGCCAACACCGCCAGAGGATGTACAGAGTGTGCGCTGTGTTCAGCTGAATACATGGACATGCCGGAGTGCACAGCGGAAGATACACATCACAGACACGAAGTACAGGGCAACATTACTCTCCTCACAGCCTCCAACCCTGGTACTAATTCAGAATCATCCGAATCAGTTGCAAGTACTGAAAACGAAATAGTGCCTCATGCAAAGCCAACTGACCACAGTCACCAGCATATACAAGTGTGCCGGCATTCATGGTGGGTTCGCACACACGGACCAACTGATACAAGAAATGGAAAATGTCAGGTAGACAATCCAAAGGAATGCGCAGTCTCGTAAATAAAGGCGTATGTCGATCCAAGACCTGTAAATACTTCCATGCAAAAGTGTGTCGCAATTAAAATATCTTTATTTCTACAGGTACATGTAAAAAGTATACAGTCCTAGCTGACATCAATGACATACTACTATATAGAAAGCCGCTTATTATGCAGAGTATTTTGGACAAATTAGGTCAATTCTGTCCCGGGATGCGACCCACACCAGTCGACTAATACCCAGGTATCCATTTTACTGATGGTTGAACAACCAGGCCACGAGCCACAGTACGTAAGACAGTGTTATGATACAACTTGTCCTATATTCCACAGAAAGGGAACGAGGCGAATAAGGCCTCGCGGACAGTCAGCTTCATGGGACACTTAAACATACACCAGTGATTTTTTTAGTGCCAGGAAGCGAAAAAAGAATGGCAAAAAAATTATAAGAATGTAGCTGCACCTTGGAGCCATGATGGAACTGGAAACAAAACCCAGTGACTGACTCAAAGCCACAGATATTAAGACTAACCCAAAAGCTCCAAGCACAACAACGAATAATATAACATTTATGTTTGTAAATATACAAGGTCTTAAAACAAAAAAACAATAACAAGATACCATTTATTAGTAGACTCCTGACTGAGTCAAATCCATTGTTTGCGGTTTTCACAGAGACGCACGTAAAAGATTACTTTGACAGTGAAATATGGATGCTTGAGTACAATCATGCTACAGAAAAAGTAGACCGAGGGAAGGAAGTGGTGATTCTGTACGTTAAGAGTCCCTCATTTTCACTGAGTTACTTCATGCCACAAATGATGTTGAAGTTTTGGAAGTAAATAAAAAAAATCAGAATCTGTTTATTGTACTTGTTTATAAGCCACCAAACACAACTTCCAATAGTTTGAAAATCATCTATTGAAAATCTTTCAAACCCGACTCCAAATATTTTCTTGTTTGGAGATTTCAGTTTACGGCATCTAAAAGGGAAGTATGTAACACAGACTGTAATGGACAAAAAATCCCAGGAGCTATAGTCCAGATGAAGTCTCACAGGCGACCTCTTAAGACTCGGCAACAAATTCACCGTAAGCCAGCAAATAGTGGAACCGACCAGACTAGAAAATACCCTTAACCTTATATTCACATTGAAGATCTGGTACGAAACATTATTGTGGGAAAAACAAATAATTTAGTTTCAACAACAAAAACATTAACTGGGAGCAAATAAATCATGACCTTGATAAAATATACTGGAAAGAAAATATGACTGATATGACTTAAAACCGTAACTGGAGAGGATGTGTTTCATGGCTCTAGAAGTGTTTCATACACACGTAACATTAAGAAAAAGGAGATGATGCAAGTTAAAAAGAGAGTTTCTTCCTCTACAGGCGAAGACTGAGAATTATAGAGCTTCACAATGCTACAGACTTTCTGAAGAACGGAAAGGAACATTAACCAGGGAAATGGAAAATAATGAGTTCAAACTAAATGTATAACACAGAGCCCAGGAGAGGCAGAGGGACGAAAATCTATAAATTAAATTAAGAGAAATCTAAATATTTCTCATATGTAAAATCCATCTCTGAAAGCCACATCCAGTATTGGAGCTGGAACCTATACTCGTGCCAACATGGAAATGTGGGAAGTTATATTATGACGCTATGTTCAATGAACCATTATTCTAAAGAATAACAGCTGTATAGCCGAATAAGTTTTTCATGGTTGAGACTCAAAACTCTAACATTTAGTTATGACATAACTATAACCCAACTTACCTCGAAAATGTCATGACTCGCATGCCCCTGCGCTCTGCCCTGGGCTCAGACTCGCCCAACTCCATAGTCATTAAGAACTGCATGAAACCACTATCTCGTGCCTTGAATGTTCTGAGGAGGAGTCTGGACAGGGAAATCATCTCAGTCCTTTAAAAATCACTGTCATAGCCCCAGTCCCAAAAAAGACGGCTGTAAAGTAATCGCAGAAGACCTATAGACCGATAGTGCTGACGTCCCGCATATCAGACTCTTTTGAGAGTCTGAAGAAGCTAGATTGCTGTCACATGGAATTTCAAGAGTCGCACAACCCAGGACAGTATGGGTGTAGAGCAGGTCGCTCCTGTCTCTTGCAGTTGCTTCACCATTACGACATGCCCATAGATGCCTTGGAAGACGAGCAAAATGTAGATATGTACACAGACTTCACAAAAGCCTTTGGCAAGTATGATCATAGTGTAATTACAATATGCGTTCAAAAAAAGAATTGGAAATGTGGGCAGGTGGATATTTAATTTTCTAACGAATAAAATCAAAAGTATAATAAGAGGGAACTCGGATACATAAATCACAGCTCAGTATCATCCGTTGCAGATGATACCAGTGAGGACAAGTTTCGGCATCGGAATATAAAATAAACTCTGATCCCTCAGAGCGTAAGGCTAATGTGAGAGACCTTCGAGTGATCATGTCAGCCCTCACCTTCAAGGATCACAACAGTGTCATTATCATAATCGCAAGGACAACTGTGGGTCAGGAAACTAGAAATTTCAAAACAAGGAATGTTGAAGACACTAACCATGATAACACTCAGGTCACTTGTTCTCTAGTTCCTCCGTTGTTTCTCTCCCTCACTGTTACCCTACTCGGTTGTTCCCATTGTCCACTGTTCCCCACCTCCACTACTTCTCCTCCACTGTTTCCCTAAGTTGTTCCCCTGTGCTGTGTCCCCTCTTCCGCTGTTACCCTCCGATGTTTCTCTCTGCTGTTCTCCTCCGCTGTTCCCTTCCGATGTTTCCCTCTGCTGTTCCCTTCCTCCACTGTTCCCTTCTCTGCTCTTCCCCTCTGTTCCCTTCCTCTGCTGTTCAGTTCCTCCGCTGTTCCCCTCCCCCGCTGCTTCACTCTGCTGCTCCCCTCCACTGCTGCTCCCCTCCTCCACTGCTCCCCCCTCCACTGCTCCCCTCCTTCGCTGCTCCCCTCCTTCGCTGCTCCCCTCCTCCGCTGCTCCCCTCAGCTGCTTCACTCTGCTGTTCCCCTCCTCCGCTGCTCCCCTCCTCAGCTGCTCCCCTCCTCAGCTGCTCCCCTCCTCCGCTGCTCCCCTCCTCCGCTGCTCCCCTCCTCCGCTGCTCCCCTCGGGCGAGTCAACATGAAAAACAAATTGTTGTGGAAACTACAAATTATCGCAGTAGACAAGTGGCACCTTGAAGGGTCCGGGAGGAGAGCCAGGAGAGACTGAAACAGTTGATGGAGGCCAGGAACAGTTGGAAGCCAGGAACAGTTGGAGGCCAGGAGCAGTTGATGGAGGCCAGGAGCAGTTGTTGGAGGCCAGGGACAGTTGTTGGAGGCCAGGGACAGTTGATGGAGATCAGGAAAAGTTGATGGAGGCCAGGAGCAGTTGTTGGGGATCAGGAACAGTTTTTGGAGGTCAGGAACAGTTGTTGGGGATCAGGAACAATTGATGGAGGCCAGGAACAGTTGTTGGAGGTCAGGAACAGTTGATGGAGATCAAGAAAAGTTGATGGAGGCCAGGAGCAGTTGTTGGGGATCAGGAACAGTTGATGGAGGCCAGGTACAGTTGATGGAGGTCAGGAACAGTTTATGGAGGCCAGGAACAGTTGATGGAGGTCAGGAACAATTGATGAGGTCAAGAACAGTTGTAGGAGGCCAGGAACGGTTGTTGGAGGCCAGGAACAGTTGTTTGAGGCCAGGAACGGTTGTTTGAGGCCAGGAACAGTTGTTGGAGGCCAGGAACAATTGTAGGCCAGAAACGGTTGATGGAGGCCAGGAACAGTTGTTAAACAGGAAGAGTTGGAGACCAGGAACAGTTGTAGGAGGCCAGGAACAGTTATCCAGGAACAGTTGTAGGAGGCCAGAAACGGTTGATGGAGGCCAGGAACAGTTGATGGAGACCAGGAACAGTTGATGGAGGCCAGGAGCAGCAAAGGGAGGCCAGGAACAGCTAAGGGAGGCCAGGAACAATTGATGGGGCAAGGAGCATCTAAGGGAGGCCAGGAACAGCTACGGGAAGCCAGGAACCGTTAAGGGAGGCCAGGAGCAGCTGAGGAGGCCAGGAACAGTTGATGGGGCCAGGAACAATTGATGAGGCCAGGAAGAGTTGAGGGGGCCAAGAACAATTGATTAGGTCAGGAAGAGTTGAAGGGGGGACGGAGGAGCAGTAGAAGGGAACAGGACCAGCAGCCATAAGAGGTGGGTACGGTATGGGAGGGGCATTTGGCCGGGGAGGGAGCTTGGGAAGGAGGGGAGATGGAAGGCCGGGAGCTTGTTGATATTGGACGACACGGAGGCATGGAAGGTGGTGAGGAGAGGGGAGGGAAGGGGAGATACATATTTTGAGGAGGAACAAGCAGAGTAGCGTAGTGGGATGTTCTCAGGGAAGGGGGCGGTATGAGTGTGCGTAGAAGGCAAGTTCATGGGGGGGGGGGAGGTGACATAGATAAGGTCCAAGGGGGGCAGGGGTGACATAGGCAAGGTCATGAAGGGTGGGGGTAACATTGACAAGGTCCTGAGGAGTGGGGGTGACAGAGACAAGGTTATGAGGGATGGAAGTGATGGTAGTAAGGCCATGGGGGACTTTAAAACCCTCCCCCATCGCTGCTTCACTGCGACATGTCAACATGAAGCAGGAAAATGTTTCCAGTTTTACTGAGCCTGTGCCCACTCTAGCTTCCTTTGTTTGTTATTAGCTGACAGTAGTTGAACCTAATGTGGTCTTCTGCTGTTATATCCCATCCACTTCAAGGTTTGATATATTGTGTGTTCAGAGATACTCTTCTGCATACCACTGTTTTAATACATGGTTATCTGAGTTGGTCACCTTCCTCTCAGCTTGAACCAGTCTGGTCATTCTCCTCTGACTTCTCTCATTATCAGGGCGTTTTCACCCACAGAACTGCCGCTCACTGGATGTTTTGTTTTTCACAGCGTTGTCTGTAAAATCTAGAGACTGTTGTGGTTGAAAATCGCAGATCAGTTTCTGAGATACTCAAACCACCCCACCTGTCTGGCACCAAGAATCATTCCACAGTCAGTCACTAACATCACATTTCTTCCCCATTCTGATGTTCTGTTTGAACAACAATTGAACATCTTAACCATATCTGCATATTTTTAGGCACTGAGGTGCTGTAACGTTGACTGGTTGACTTTTAACCTCTGTATGTTAGAAGTGATCAAGTTCCCAGGACCGAAACGTTTTCTAACAAGTATGTCCTAGTGTTTGCTTACGGGGTTTTCCAAACCAACTTGTCGATATTTATTACCAAGGTTTATGCCACTGTTCCTTGTGTTGTGTTAACTTGCTAATTACGCAATTCTGCTTGCGTTCGCCCATTCCTTTCCCCCTCCCTCCTCTCTTACATTGCAGAATGTTAATCTCCCCTCACATTGCTTGTGAATGTAATAATGAATCAACAGGGGATACAATGATTTAATATGCTCAAGTGTAGCCCATGGCGAGTGCTTGGCTCAGGGATACAATGATTTAACATTCACAAGTCCTTCAAATGGGTCGTGCATTTTCGCACGCATTACACTTCATTAATTTCTTCCCCATTTAAGCTTTAAACAGATAAGGACTTGCCTCGTATGGGCCAGCAGGCCTTCTTCAGTGTTCCTCCATTCTTATGTTCTCAGATTTAATACTTGTCATCCTAAGTTAGGTTAGGTAAACCTATATTGACCTACATAAAGTTAATCTACAATAAAGAAATCACATATGCAACAGTTAGGTATCTTTATTTCGAAACGTTTCGCCTACAAAGTAGGCTTCTTCAGTCGAGTACAGAAAAGTTGATAGAAGCAGAAGATACTTGAAGACGATGTAATCAGTCCATCACCCTTAAAGTTTTGAGGTGGTCAGTCCCTCAGTCTGGAGAAGAGCATTGTTCCATAGTATGAAACAATACTGTGTAGGCGAAACGTTTCGAAATAAAGATACCTAACTGTTGCATATGTGTCTTACCTAACAACCTGTCGGTATTTTATACCATTTTAATGTTCAATAAGGAAATCACATTAAATCCAACCCCTTTCACTCATGTATTTATCGAACCTAAATTTGAGGCTACCCAAGGTTTTAGCTTCAATCACTCTACTAGGCAGACTGTTCCACTCATCAACTACCCTATTTCCAAACCAATACCTTCCTGTATCCTTTCCAAATCAAAACTTGATAAATTAGACACATGGAATGAACACATCGACTCAAGGTTGAGGGACTGATTACCTCATTCTCCTCCTGTTCTTCAAGTTTCTCCTACGTATTGACTGATGAAGCCATTGTGTGGCGAAACGTTTCCTCAATGAAGATACCCAAGAGTTGCACATGTGTCTAATTTATCAACATGTCGGTTCTCTGAACCATTTAGCCCTCAAGGAAGGTTCCTTGATGTTGGTGAGGGGCTCTTGATTTAGGGAATTGGATCTGTGCTCCAGTTCCCCGAATTAAGCCTGAATGCCTTCCACATCCCCCCCCCCCAGGCGCTGTATAATCCTCCGGGTTTAGCGCTTCCCCCTTGATTATAATAATAATAATCTGAACCATTCATCTACAAATCAAAAATTATTTAATTTGAATCCATTATTGCGGGTTTTCTCTTGGAGGGATATCCTCAGGACCTTATTTATATCTCTTTTGTTAATACCCATCTTCCACTTATACACTTCAATCATGTCTCCCCTCATCGTCTTACAAGAGAATGTAATTTAAAGGACTTCAATCTTTCTTCATACGGAAGATTTCTGATGCGATGTATTAATTTTGTCATTCTTCGCTGAAAGTTTTCTAACGAATTTATATCCATTCTTTTACCATTGACAAGTTCAAGGTAAGTGTTGGTGCTTAAGTTAACACGGTCTAATAGTGTTCGTGTTGCCTTTGTGCTGTCTGCTTGGATATATGTAAGTTACTGTTGAAAATGGTATAAAATACTGACAAACTGAAGATTAAGACACGTGCAACAGTTAGGTATCTTTATTGATTAAACGTTTCGCCTACAAAGTAGACTTCTTCAAATACAAAGGGAGCAGTAGAAATGAAATAAAGATGTAATCTGTCCATCAACCTTGGAGAAAAAGTATTTGAGGTAGTCAGTCCCTCAGCCTGAAGAAGAGTTGAGGTAGTCAGTCCCTCAGCCTGGAGAAGAGTTGAGGTAGTCAGTCCCTCTGCCTGAGAATGGTGGGGGTAGTCAGTCCCTCAGTATGGAGAAGAGTTGAGGTAGTCAGTCCCTCTGCCTGGAGAAGGGTGGAGGTAGTCAGTCCCTCTGTCTGGAGAAGAGTTGAGGTAGTCAGTCCCTCTGCCTGGAGAAGGGTGGAGGTAGTCAGTCCCTCAGTATGGAGAAGAGTTGAGGTAGTCAGTCCCTCTGCCTGGAGAAGGGTGGAGGTAGTCAGTCCCTCTGCCTGGAGAAGGGTGGAGGTAGTCAGTCCCTCTGTCTGGAGAAGGGTGGAGGTAGTTAGTCCCTCTGCCTGGAGAAGGGTGGAGGTAGTTAGTCCCTCTGCCTGGAGAAGGGTGGAGGTAGTCCCTCTGCCTGGAGAAGGGTGGAGGTAGTTAGTCCCTCAGCCTGGAGAAGAGTGGAGGTAGTCCCTCAGCCTGGAGAAGAGCGGAGGTAGTCCCTCAGCCTGGAGAAGAGCGGAGGTAGTCCCTCAGCCTGGAGAAGAGCGGAGGTAGTCCCTCAGCCTGGAGAAGAGCGGAGGTAGTCCCTCAGCCTGGAGAAGAGCGGAGGTAGTCCCTCACCCTGGAGAAGAGCGGAGGTAGTCCCTCAGCCTGGAGAAGAGCGGAGGTAGTCCCTCAGCCTGGAGAAGAGCGGAGGTAGTCCCTCAGCCTGGAGAAGAGCGGAGGTAGTCCCTCAGCCTGGAGAAGAGCGGAGGTAGTCCCTCAGCCTGGAGAAGAGCGGAGGTAGTCCCTCAGCCTGGAGAAGAGCGGAGGTAGTCCCTCAGCCTGGAGAAGAGCGGAGGTAGTCCCTCAGCCTGGAGAAGAGCGGAGGTAGTCCCTCAGCCTGGAGAAGAGCGGAGGTAGTCCCTCAGCCTGGAGAAGAGCGGAGGTAGTCCCTCAGCCTGGAGAAGAGCGGAGGTAGTCCCTCAGCCTGGAGAAGAGCGGAGGTAGTCCCTCAGCCTGGAGAAGAGCGGAGGTAGTCCCTCAGCCTGGAGAAGAGCGGAGGTAGTCCCTCAGCCTGGAGAAGAGCGGAGGTAGTCCCTCAGCCTGGAGAAGAGCGGAGGTAGTCCCTCAGCCTGGAGAAGAGCGGAGGTAGTCCCTCAGCCTGGAGAAGAGCGGAGGTAGTCCCTCAGCCTGGAGAAGAGCGGAGGTAGTCCCTCAGCCTGGAGAAGAGCGGAGGTAGTCCCTCAGCCTGGAGAAGAGCGGAGGTAGTCCCTCAGCCTGGAGAAGAGCGGAGGTAGTCCCTCAGCCTGGAGAAGAGCGGAGGTAGTCCCTCAGCCTGGAGAAGAGCGGAGGTAGTCCCTCAGCCTGGAGAAGAGCGGAGGTAGTCCCTCAGCCTGGAGAAGAGCGGAGGTAGTCCCTCAGCCTGGAGAAGAGCGGAGGTAGTCCCTCAGCCTGGAGAAGAGCGGAGGTAGTCCCTCAGCCTGGAGAAGAGCGGAGGTAGTCCCTCAGCCTGGAGAAGAGCGGAGGTAGTCCCTCAGCCTGGAGAAGAGCGGAGGTAGTCCCTCAGCCTGGAGAAGAGCGGAGGTAGTCCCTCAGCCTGGAGAAGAGCGGAGGTAGTCCCTCAGCCTGGAGAAGAGCGGAGGTAGTCACTCAGCCTGGAGAAGAGCGGAGGTAGTCACTCAGCCTGGAGAAGAGCGGAGGTAGTCACTCAGCCTGGAGAAGAGCGGAGGTAGTCCCTCAGCCTGGAGAAGAGCGGAGGTAGTCACTCAGCCTGGAGAAGAGCGGAGGTAGTCACTCAGCCTGGAGAAGAGCGGAGGTAGTCACTCAGCCTGGAGAAGAGCGGAGGTAGTCACTCAGCCTGGAGAAGAGCGGAGGTAGTCACTCAGCCTGGAGAAGAGCGGAGGTAGTCACTCAGCCTGGAGAAGAGCGGAGGTAGTCACTCAGCCTGGAGAAGAGCGGAGGTAGTCACTCAGCCTGGAGAAGAGCGGAGGTAGTCACTCAGCCTGGAGAAGAGCGGAGGTAGTCACTCAGCCTGGAGAAGAGCGGAGGTAGTCACTCAGCCTGGAGAAGAGCGGAGGTGGTCCCTCAGCCTGGAGAAGAGCGGAGGTGGTCCCTCAGCCTGGAGAAGAGCGGAGGTGGTCCCTCAGCCTGGAGAAGAGCGGAGGTGGTCCCTCAGCCTGGAGAAGAGTGGAGGTGGTCCCTCAGCCTGGAGAAGAGTGGAGGTAGTCCCTCAGCCTGGAGAAGAGTGGAGGTAGTCCCTCAGCCTGGAGAAGAGCGGAGGTAGTCCCTCAGCCTGGAGAAGAGCGGAGGTAGTCCCTCAGCCTGGAGAAGAGCGGAGGTAGTCCCTCAGCCTGCAGAAGGGTGGAGGTAGTCACTCAGCCTGGAGAAGAGCGGAGGTAGTCCCTCAGCCTGCAGAAGGGTGGAGGTAGTCCCTCAGCCTGGAGAAGAGTGGAGGTAGTCCCTCAGCCTGGAGAAGAGTGGAGGTAGTCCCTCAGCCTGGAGAAGAGTGGAGGTAGTCCCTCAGCCTGGAGAAGAGTGGAGGTAGTCCCTCAGCCTGGAGAAGAGTGGAGGTAGTCCCTCAGCCTGGAGAAGAATGGAGGTAGTCCCTCAGCCTGGAGAAGAGTGGAGGTAGTCCCTCAGCCTGGAGAAGAGTGGAGGTAGTCCCTCAGCCTGGAGAAGAGTGGAGGTAGTCCCTCAGCCTGGAGAAGAGTGGAGGTAGTCCCTCAGCCTGGAGAAGAGTGGAGGTAGTCCCTCAGCCTGGAGAAGAGTGGAGGTAGTCCCTCAGCCTGGAGAAGAGTGGAGGTAGTCCCTCAGCCTGGAGAAGAGTGGAGGTAGTCCCTCAGCCTGGAGAAGAGTGGAGGTAGTCCCTCAGCCTGGAGAAGAGTGGAGGTAGTCTGGAGAAGGGTGGAGGTAGTCCCTCAGCCTGGAGAAGAGTGGAGGTAGTCCCTCAGCCTGGAGAAGAGTGGAGGTAGTCCCTCAGCCTGGAGAAGAGTGGAGGTAGTCCCTCAGCCTGGAGAAGAGTGGAGGTAGTCCCTCAGCCTGGAGAAGAGTGGAGGTAGTCCCTCAGCCTGGAGAAGAGTGGAGGTAGTCCCTCAGCCTGGAGAAGAGTGGAGGTAGTCCCTCAGCCTGGAGAAGAGTGGAGGTAGTCCCTCAGCCTGGAGAAGAGTGGAGGTAGTCCCTCAGCCTGGAGAAGAGTGGAGGTAGTCCCTCAGCCTGGAGAAGAGTGGAGGTAGTCCCTCAGCCTGGAGAAGAGTGGAGGTAGTCCCTCAGCCTGGAGAAGAGTGGAGGTAGTCCCTCAGCCTGGAGAAGAGTGGAGGTAGTCACTCAGCCTGGAGAAGAGTGGAGGTAGTCCCTCAGCCTGGAGAAGAGTGGAGGTAGTCACTCAGCCTGGAGAAGAGTGGAGGTAGTCCTCAGCCTGGAGAAGAGCGGAGGTAGCCCCTCAGCCTGGAGAAGAGCGGAGGTAGTCACTCAGCCTGGAGAAGAGTGGAGGTAGTCCCTCAGCATGGAGAAGAGTGGAGGTAGCCCCTCAGCCTGGAGAAGAGTGGAGGTAGTCACTCAGCCTGGAGAAGAGTGGAGGTAGCCCCTCAGCCTGGAGAAGAGTGGAGGTAGTCCCTCAGCCTGGAGAAGAGTGGAGGTAGTCCCTCAGCCTGGAGAAGAGTGGAGGTAGTCCCTCAGCCTGGACAAGAGTGGAGGTAGTCCCTCAGCCTGGAGAAGAGTGGAGGTAGTCCCTCAGCCTGGAGAACAGTCGAGGTAGTCCCTCAGCCTGGAGAAGAGTGGAGGTAGTCCCTCAGCCTGGAGAAGAGTGGAGGTAGTCCCTCAGCCTGGAGAAGAGTGGAGGTAGTCACTCAGCCTGGAGAAGAGTGGAGGTAGTCCCTCAGCCTGGAGAAGAGTGGAGGTAGTCACTCAGCCTGGAGAAGAGTGGAGGTAGTCCCTCAGCCTGGAGAAGAGTGGAGGTAGCCTGGAGAAGAGTGGAGGTAGTCCCTCAGCCTGGAGAAGAGTGGAGGTAGTCACTCAGCCTGGAGAAGAGTGGAGGTAGTCCCTCAGCCTGGAGAAGAGTGGAGGTAGTCCCTCAGCCTGGAGAAGAGTGGAGGTAGTCACTCAGCCTGGAGAAGAGTGGAGGTAGTCCCTCAGCCTGGAGAAGAGTGGAGGTAGTCCCTCAGCCTGGAGAAGAGTGGAGGTAGTCCCTCAGCCTGGAGAAGAGTGGAGGTAGTCCCTCAGCCTGGAGAAGAGCGGAGGTAGTCCCTCAGCCTGGAGAAGAGTGGAGGTAGTCCCTCAGCCTGGAGAAGAGCGGAGGTAGTCCCTCAGCCTGGAGAAGAGAGGAGGTAGTCCCTCAGCCGGAGGTAGTCCCTCAGCCTGGAGAAGAGTGGAGGTAGTCCCTCAGCCTGGAGAAGAGTGGAGGTAGTCCCTCAGCCTGGAGAAGAGTGGAGGTAGTCCCTCAGCCTGGAGAAGAGTGGAGGTAGTCCCTCAGCCTGGAGAAGAGTGGAGGTAGTCCCTCAGCCTGGAGAAGAGTGGAGGTAGAGCAACAGCGTGGAGAAGAGTGGAGGTAGTCACTCAGTCCCTCAGCCTGGAGAAGAGTGGAGGTAGTCCCTCAGCCTGGAGAAGAGTGGAGGTAGTCCCTCAGCCTGGAGAAGAGTGGAGGTAGTCCCTCAGCCTGGAGAAGAGTGGAGGTAGTCCCTCAGCCTGGAGAAGAGTGGAGGTAGTCCCTCAGCCTGGAGAAGAGTGGAGGTAGTCCCTCAGCCTGGAGAAGAGTGGAGGTAGTCCCTCAGCCTGGAGAAGAGTGGAGGTAGTCCCTCAGCCTGGAGAAGAGTGGAGGTAGTCCCTCAGCCTGGAGAAGAGTGGAGGTAGTCCCTCAGCCTGGAGAAGAGTGGAGGTAGTCCCTCAGCCTGGAGAAGAGTGGAGGTAGTCCCTCAGCCTGGAGAAGAGTGGGAGGTAGTCCCTCAGCCTGGAGAAGAGCCTGGGAGGTAGTCCCTCAGCCTGGAGAAGAGTGGAGGTAGTCCCTCAGCCTGGAGAAGAGTGGAGGTAGTCCCTCAGCCTGGAGCGGAGGAAGAGCGGAGGTAGTCCCTCAGCCTGGAGAAGAGAAGAGGAGGTAGTCCCTCAGCCTGGAGAAGAGTGGAGGTAGTCCCTCAGCCTGGAGAAGAGTGGAGGTAGTCCCTCAGCCTGGAGAAGAGTGGAGGTAGTCCCTCAGCCTGGAGAAGAGTGGAGGTAGTCCCTCAGCCTGGAGAAGAGTGGAGGTAGTCCCTCAGCCTGGAGAAGAGTGGAGGTAGTCCCTCAGCCTGGAGAAGAGTGGAGGTAGTCCCTCAGCCTGGAGAAGAGTGGAGGTAGTCCCTCAGCCTGGAGAAGAGTGGAGGTAGTCAGCCTGGAGAAGAGTGAAGATAGTCCCTCAGCCTGGAGAAGAGTGGAGGTAGTCCCTCAGCCTGGAGAAGAGTGGAGGTAGTCCCTCAGCCTGGAGAAGAGTGGAGGTAGTCCCTCAGACTGGAGATGAGTGGAGGTAGTCCCTCAGCCCCTCATCCTGGTGAAGAGTGGAGGTAGTCCCTCAGCCTGGAGAAGAGTGGAGGTAGTCCCTCAGCCTGGAGAAGAGTGGAGGTAGTCCCTCAGCCTGGAGAAGAGTGGAGGTAGTCCCTCAGTCCCTCCTGGAGAAGAGTGGAGGTAGTCCCTCAGCCTGGAGAAGAGTGGAGGTAGTCCCTCAGCCTGGAGAAGAGTGGAGGTAGTCCCTCAGCCTGGAGAAGAGTGGAGGTAGTCCCTCAGCCTGGAGAAGAGTGGAGGTAGTCCCTCAGCCTGGAGAAGAGTGGAGGTAGTCCCTCAGCCTGGAGAAGAGTGGAGGTAGTCCCTCAGCCTGGAGAAGAGTGGAGGTAGTCCCTCAGCCTGGAGAAGAGTGGAGGTAGTCCCTCAGCCTGGAGAAGAGTGGAGGTAGTCCCTCAGCCTGGAGAAGAGTGGAGGTAGTCCCTCAGCCTGGAGAAGACTGGAGAAGCCAGGAGGTAGTCCCTCAGCCTGGAGAAGAGTGGAGGTAGTCCCTCAGCCTGGAGAAGAGTGGAGGTAGTCCCTCAGCCTGGAGAAGAGTGGAGGTAGTCCCTCAGCCTGGAGAAGAGTGGAGGTAGTCCCTCAGCCTGGAGAAGAGTGGAGGTAGTCCCTCAGCCTGGAGAAGAGTGGAGGTAGTCCCTCAGCCTGGAGAAGAGTGGAGGTAGTCCCTCAGCCTGGAGAAGAGTGGAGGTAGTCCCTCAGCCTGGAGAAGAGTGGAGGTAGTCCCTCAGCCTGGAGAAGAGTGGAGGTAGTCCCTCAGCCTGGAGAAGAGTGGAGGTAGTCCCTCAGCCTGGAGAAGAGTGGAGGTAGTCCCTCAGCCTGGAGAAGAGTGGAGGTAGTCCCTCAGCCTGGAGAAGAGTGGAGGTAGTCCCTCAGCCTGGAGAAGAGTGGAGGTAGTCCCTCAGCCTGGAGAAGAGTGGAGGTAGTCTGGAGAAGAGCGGAGATAGTCCCTCAGCCTGGAGAAGAGCGGAGGTAGTCCCTCAGCCTGGAGAAGAGCGGAGGTAGTCCCTCAGCCTGGAGAAGAGTGGAGGTAGTCCCTCAGCCTGGAGAAGAGTGGAGGTAGTCCCTCAGCCTGGAGAAGAGCGGAGGTAGTCCCTCAGCCTGGAGAAGAGTGGAGGTAGTCCCTCAGCCTGGAGAAGAGTGGAGGTAGTCCCTCAGCCTGGAGAAGAGCGGAGGTAGTCCCTCAGCCTGAAGAGTGGAGGTAGTCCCTCAGCCTGGAGGTAGTCCCTCAGCCTGGAGAAGAGTGGAGGTAGTCCCTCAGCCTGGAGAAGAGCGGAGGTAGTCCCTCAGCCTGGAGAAGAGTGGAGGTAGTCCCTCAGCCTGGAGAAGAGTGGAGGTAGTCCCTCAGCCTGGAGAAGAGTGGAGGTAGTCCCTCAGCCTGGAGAAGAGCGGAGGTAGTCCCTCAGCCTGGAGAAGAGTGGAGGTAGTCCCTCAGCCTGGAGAAGAGTGGAGGTAGTCCCTCAGCCTGGAGAAGAGTGGAGGTAGTCCCTCAGCCTGGAGAAGAGCGGAGGTAGTCCCTCAGCCTGGAGAAGAGCGGAGGTAGTCCCTCAGCCTGGAGAAGAGCGGAGGTAGTCCCTCAGCCTGGAGAAGAGTGGAGGTAGTCCCTCAGCCTGGAGAAGAGCGGAGGTAGTCCCTCAGCCTGGAGAAGAGCGGAGGTAGTCCCTCAGCCTGGAGAAGAGCGGAGGTAGTCCCTCAGCCTGGAGAAGAGCGGAGGTAGTCCCTCAGCCTGGAGAAGAGCGGAGGTAGTCCCTCAGCCTGGAGAAGAGTGGAGGTAGTCCCTCAGCCTGGAGAAGAGTGGAGGTAGTCCCTCAGCCTGGAGAAGAGTGGAGGTAGTCCCTCAGCCTGGAGAAGAGTGGAGGTAGTCCCTCAGCCTGGAGAAGAGCGGAGGTAGTCCCTCAGCCTGGAGAAGAGTGGAGGTAGTCCCTCAGCCTGGAGAAGAGTGGAGGTAGTCCCTCAGCCTGGAGAAGAGTGGAGGTAGTCCCTCAGCCTGGAGAAGAGTGGAGGTAGTCCCTCAGCCTGGAGAAGAGTGGAGGTAGTCCCTCAGCCTGGAGAAGAGTGGAGGTAGTCCCTCAGCCTGGAGAAGAGTGGAGGTAGTCCCTCAGCCTGGAGAAGAGCGGAGGTAGTCCCTCAGCCTGGAGAAGAGTGGAGGTAGTCCCTCAGCCTGGAGAAGAGTGGAGGTAGTCCCTCAGCCTGGAGAAGAGTGGAGGTAGTCCCTCAGCCTGGAGAAGAGTGGAGGTAGTCCCTCAGCCTGGAGAAGAGTGGAGGTAGTCCCTCAGCCTGGAGAAGAGTGGAGGTAGTCCCTCAGCATGGAGGTAGTCCCTCAGCCTGGAGAGTGGAGGAGGTAGTCCCTCAGCCTGGAGAAGAGCGGAGGTAGTCCCTCAGCCTGGAGAAGAGTGGAGGTAGTCCCTCAGCCTGGAGAAGAGTGGAGGTAGTCCCTCAGCCTGGAGAAGAGTGGAGGTAGTCCCTCAGCCTGGAGAAGAGTGGAGGTAGTCCCTCAGCCTGGAGAAGAGTGGAGGTAGTCCCTCAGCCTGGAGAAGAGTGGAGGTAGTCCCTCAGCCTGGAGAAGAGTGGAGGTAGTCCCTCAGCCTGGAGAAGAGTGGAGGTAGTCCCTCAGCCTGGAGAAGAGTGGAGGTAGTCCCTCAGCCTGGAGAAGAGTGGAGGTAGTCCCTCAGCCTGGAGAAGAGTGGAGGTAGTCCCTCAGCCTGGAGAAGAGTGGAGGTAGTCCCTCAGCCTGGAGAAGAGTGGAGGTAGTCCCTCAGCCTGGAGAAGAGTGGAGGTAGTCCCTCAGCCTGGAGAAGAGCGGAGGTAGTCCCTCAGCCTGGAGAAGAGTGGAGGTAGTCCCTCAGCCTGGAGAAGAGTGGAGGTAGTCCCTCAGCCTGGAGAAGAGTGGAGGTAGTCCCTCAGCCTGGAGAAGAGTGGAGGTAGTCCCTCAGCCTGGAGAAGAGTGGAGGTAGTCCCTCAGCCTGGAGAAGAGCGGAGGTAGTCCCTCAGCCTGGAGAAGAGTGGAGGTAGTCCCTCAGCCTGGAGAAGAGCGGAGGTAGTCCCTCAGCCTGGAGAAGAGTGGAGGTAGTCCCTCAGCCTGGAGAAGAGTGGAGGTAGTCCCTCAGCCTGGAGAAGAGTGGAGGTAGTCCCTCAGCCTGGAGAGTGCAGCTCCACGGTGCTCAACTCAGGTTCTTGATCTTCACTTCTGATCAAACTCGCTCAGTTTTTCCTTATATAAACACACTTCTTCAGCCTTCACAAACTCTTCCTTCCCCCTCTCCTTCTTTCCCTTCTTCCTTCCCCCCTCTCCTTCTTTCCCTTCTTCCTTCCCCCTCTCCTTCTTTCCTTCCTTCCCCCCTCTCCTTCTTTCCTTCCTTCCCCCCTCTCCTTCCTTTCTTCCCCCCTCTCCTTCCTTCCTTTCCCTCCTCTCCTTCCTTCTTCCTTCCCCCCTCTCCTTCCTTCCCTTCTTCCTTCCCCCTCTCCTTCCTTCCCTTCTTCCTTCCCCTTCTCCTTCTTTCCCTTCTTCCTTCCCCCTCTCCTTCCTTCCCTTCTTCCTTCCCCCTCTCCTTCCTTCCCTTCTTCCTTTCCCCTCTCCTTCCTTCCCTTCTTCCTTTCCCCTCTCCTTCCTTCCCTTCTTCCTTCCCCCTCTCCTTCCTTCCCTTCTTCCTTCCCCCTCTCCTTCCTTCCCTTCTTCCTTTCCCCTCTCCTTCCTTCCCTTCTTCCTTCCCCCTCTCCTTCCTTCCCTTCTTCCTTCCCCCTCTCGTTCCTTCCCTTCTTCCTTCCCCCTCTCGTTCCTTCCCTTCTTCCTTCCCCCTCTCCTTCCTTCCCTTCTTCCTTCCCCCTCTCCTTCCCCCCTCTCCTTCCTTCCCCCCTCTCCTTCTTTCCTTCCTTCCCCCTCTCCTTCCTTCCCTTCTTCCTTCCCCCTCTCCTTCCTTCCCTCCTTCCTTCCCTTCTTCCTTCCCTCTCTCCTTCCTTCCCTTCTTCCTTCCCCCTCTCCTTCCTTCCCTTCTTCCTTCCCCCTCTCCTTCCTTCCCTTCTTCCTTCCCCCTCTCCTTCCTTCCCCCTCTCCTTCCTTCCCTTCTTCCTTACCCCTCTCCTTCCTTCCCTTCTTCCTTCCCCCTCTCCTTCCTTCCCTTCATCCTTCCCCCTCTCTCCTTCCTTCCCTTCTTCCTTCCCCCTCTCCTTCCTTCCCTTCTTCCTTCCCCCTCTTCTTCCTTCCCTTCTTCCTTCCCCCTCTCCTTCCTTCCCTTCTTCCTTCCCCCTCTCCTTCCTTCCTTCCCTTCTTCCTTCCCCCTCTCCTTCCTTCCCTTCTTCCCCCTCTCCTTCCTTCCCTTCTTCCTTGCCCCTCTCCTTCCTTCCCATCTTCCTTCCCCCTCTCCTTCCTTCCCATCTTCCTTCCCCCTCTCCTTCCTTCCCTTCTTCCTTCCCCCTCTCCTTCCTTCCCTTCTTCCTTCCCCCTCTCCTTCCTTCCCTTCTTCCTTCCCCCTCTCCTTCCTTCCCTTCTTCCTTCCCCCTCTCCTTCCTTCCCTTCTTCCTTCCCCTCTCCTTCCTTCCCTTCTTCCTTTCCCCTCTCCTTCCTTCCCTTCTTCCTTTCCCCTCTCCTTCCTTCCCTTCTTCCCCCTCCTTCCTTCCCTTCTTTTCCCGCTTCTTCCTTCCCTTCCTTCCCCTCTCCTTCCTTCCCTTCTTTTCCCGCTTCTTCCTTCCCTTCCTTCCCCTCTCCTTCCTTCCCTTCTTCCTTCCCCCTCTCCTTCCTTCCCTTTTTCCCCCTCCTTCTTTCCCCTCCCCCTCCCTTCTTCCTTTCCCCCTCTTCTTCCCCTTCCTTCCTTCCCTTCTTCCCCTCTCCCTTCCTTCCCCCTCCTTTTCCTTCCCCCTCTTCCTTCCTTCCCTTCTTCCTCCCTTCCCCCTCTTCCTTCCCCTTCCCTTCCCTTTTTCCTTCCCCCCCCTTCTTCCCCTTCCTTCTCCTTCTTCCCTTCTCCCCCCTTCTCTTCCTTCCCTTCTTCCTCCCCCCCCCTTCTTCCCCCTCTCCTTCCTTCCCTTCTTCCCTCCTTCTTTCCCCTCTTCTTCCTTCCCTTCCTTCCCCTCTCCTTCCTTGCTTCCCTTCCCCTCTCCTTCCTTCCCTTCTTCCCTTCCCCACACCTTCCTTCCCTTCTTCCTTCCCCCTCTCCTTCCTTCCCTTCTTCCTTCCCCCTCTCCTTCCTTCCCTTCTTCCCCCCTCCTTCCTTCCCTTCCTTTCCCTCTCCTTCCTTCCCTTCCCCTCTCCTTCCTTCCCTTCTCCTTCCTTCCCTTCCTTTTCTTTCCCTTCTTCCATCCCCTCTCTTTCCTCTCCCTCCTCAGTCCTCACCTTTTCAGTTGTTTCTTTCACATTTCTTCCCTTCTCTCTTCCTTCCTATCCTTCTTACCTCCTACTTGCTTCTCCTTTCTTCCCCTTTCCTTCTTCCCCCCCCCCCCTTCTTCCCCTTTCCTTCTTCTCCCTCTCCTTTCTTCCCCTTTCCTTCTTCCCCCTTTCATTTCCTTCTTCTCTTCTCCGTGCTTCCCCTTTCCTTCCCTACTCATCATCTTCCCTCCTTCCTACTCATTGTCTCCCTCCCCTCACAGCTCCCCTCACTGCTATCTAGCGACAACCTTATTCTCTCTCTCTCTCTCTCTCTCTCTCTCTCTCTCTCTCTCTCTCTCTCTCTCTCTCTGTCTCTCTCTCTCTCTCTCTCTCTCTCTCTCTCTCTCTCTCTCTCTCTCTCCCTCTCTCCCCCTCTCCCCCCTCTCTCTCTCCCCCCTCTCTCTCTCCCCCCTCTCTCTCTCCCCCCTCTCTCTCTCCCCTCTCTCTCTCTCCCCTCTCTCTCCCCTCTCTCTCTCCGCTCGACAAGGAAGGAAGGCAGGCAGGCTCCGTCACTGTAAAAAAAAGACATTAAGGCCAGATTAAATAAAGCCCAAATTGCTCGCCGTACTTGGCGTAATCACATAAATATTTGTTAACGTCGGTTCTGGCCTAAATTCAGCATATTATTATTTTTTGTAAATGAGGAGCGGCCAGCCTAGTGGCGAGGCTGTTACCTTGTTCAGAGTTCTTCCCGTGCCAGCCAACAAGTCAACAAACATTACACACACACACACACACACACACACACACACACACACACACACACACACACACACACACACACACACACACACACACACACACACACACACACACACACACAAGTAAGAAGACACGAGAGGGGTGAGTTGATTGCATCTTCTTATACTGTAAGAAGGCCTTTGACACAGTTCCTCACAAGAGGTTAGTGCAGAAGCTAGAGGATCAGGCGCGTATAACAGGAAGGGCACTGCAATGGATCAGAGAATACCTGACAGGGAGGCAACAAAGAGTCATGGTACGTGATGAGGTATCACAGTGGGCACCTGTGACGAGCGGGGTCCCACAAGGGTCGGTCCTAGGACCAGTGCTATTTTTGGTATATGTGAATGACATGATGGAAAGGTTAGACTCAGAAGTGTCCCTGTTCGCAGATGATGTGAAGTTAATGAGAATAAATCAGATGAGGATCAGGCAGGGCTTCAAAGAGACCTGGACAGACTGGACACCTGGTCCACCAACTGGCTTCTCGAATTTAACCCCGCCAAATGCAAAGTCATGAAGATCGGGGAAGGGCACAGAAGACCCCAGACGGAGTATAGGCTAGGTGGCCAAAGACTGTAAATCTCGCTCAGAGAGAAAGATCTTGGGGTGATTATAACACCGAGCACGTCTCCGGAAGAACACATCAACCAGATAACTGCTGCAGCATATGGGCGCCTGGCAAACCTGAGAACAGTGTTCCGATACCTTAGTAAGGAATCGTTCAAGACTAGTACACCGTGTACGTTAGACCCATAGTGGAGTATGCAGCACCTGTTTGGAACCCACACTTGATCAAGCACGTCAAGAAATTAGAGAAAGTGCAAAGATTTGCGACAAAGTTAGTTCCATGGCTAAGGGGAATGTCCTACGAAGAAAGGTTAAGGGAAATCGGCCTGACGACACTGGAGGACAGGAGGGTTAGGAGAGACATGATAACGACATACAAAATACTGCGTGGAATAGATAAGATGGACAGAGACAGGATGTTCCAGAAAGGGGACATAGAAACAAGGTTTCAAAATTGGAAGTTGAAGACCCAGACGAGTCAAAGGGATGTTAGGAAGTGTTTCTTCAGTCATAGAGTAGTCAGGAAGTGGAATAATCTAGCAAGTGAGGTAGTGGAGGCAGGAACCATACATAGCTTTAAGATGAGGTATGATAAAGCTTATGGAGCAGGGGGAGAGAGGACCTAGTAGCACTCGGTGAAGAGGCGGGGCCAGAAGCCGAGTCTCGACCCCTGCAACCACAATTAAGTGAGTACTGACACACACACACACACACACACACACACACACACACACACACACACACACACACACACTTGATCAAGCACGTCAAGAAATTAGAGAAAGTGCAAAGGTTTGCGACAAGGTTAGTTCCAGAGCTAAGGGATATGTCCTATGAAGAAAGGTTAAGGGAAATCGGTCTGACGACACTGGAGGACAGGAGAGTCAGGGGAGACATGATAACGATATACAAAATACTGCGTGGAATAGACAAGGTGGGCAGAGACAGGATGTACCAGAGATGGGACACAGAAACAAGGTGTCACAATTGGAAGCTGAAGACTCAGATGAGTCAAAGGGACGTTACGAAATATTTCTTCAGCCACAGAGTTGTCAGGAAGTGGAACAGTCTGACAAGCGATGTAGTGGAGGCAGGAACCATACATAGTTTTAAGACGAGGTATGATGAAGCTCAGGGAGCAGGGAGAGAGTACCTAGTACCTAGTACCCAGGAGCTATGAGTCGACCCCTGCAACCACAAATAAGTGAGTGTACACACACACACACACACATGGCTTCAGGGACTCAAACCTACTGGAGTTCTATGACATGGTGACAGCAGCAAGACAAGAGAGAGAGGGGTGGATGGATTGCATTTTCTTGGACTGCAATAAGGCGTTTGACACAGTTCCATACAAGAGATTAGTGCAAAAACTGGAGGACCAAGTAGGGATAACAGGGAAGGCACTACAATGGATCAGGGAATACTCGTCAGGAAGACAGCAGCGAGTCACGGTACATGGCGAGGTGTCAGAATGGGCGCCTGTGACCAGCGGGGTCCCACAGGGGTTAGTCCTAGGACCAGTGCTGTTTCTGGTATTTGTGAACGACATGACGGAAGGAATAGACTCCGAAGTGTCCATGTTTGCAGATGACGTGAAGTTGATGAGAAGAATTCATTCGATCGAAGACCAGGCAGAACTACAAAGGGATCTGGACAGGCTGCAGACCTGGTCCAGCAATTGGCTCCTGGAGTTCAACCCCACCAAGTGCAAAGTCATGAAAATTGGGGAAGGGCAAAGAAGACCGCAGACGGAGTACAGTCTAGGGGGCCAGAGACTACAAACCTCACTCAAGGAAAAAGATCTTGGGGCGAGTATAACACCAGGCACATCTCCTGAAGCGCACATCAACCAAATAACTGCTGCAGCATATGGGCGCCTAGCAAACCTCAGAACAGCATTCCGACATCTTAATAAGGAATCGTTCAGGACCTTGTACACCGTGTACGTTAGG
>NC_091292.1:82449505-82499505 GCF_038502225.1 Cherax quadricarinatus | reverse complement strand
TGTTGCTGTATCAAACTGGTATCATACAAGGGTCTTACTCATTGTATACCATTTATCAGACACAGCATCATCATTGTATCTTAGTACCTGGAGTTTACCTGGAGAGAGTTCCGGGGGTCAACGCCCCCGCGGCCCGGTCTGTGACCAGGCCTCCTGGTGGATCAGAGCCTGATCAACCAGGCTGTTGCTGCTGGCTGCACGCAAACCAACGTACGAGCCACAGCCCGGCTGATCAGGAACTGACTTTAGGTGCTTGTCCAGTGCCAGCTTGAAGACTGCCAGGGGTCTGTTGGTAATCCCCCTTATGTGTGCTGGGAGGCAGTTGAACAGTCTCGGGCCCCTGACACTTATTATATGGTCTCTTAACGTGCTAGTGACACCCCTGCTTTTCATTGGGGGGATGGTGCATCGTCTGCCAAGTCTTTTGCTTTCGTAGTGAGTGATTTTCGTGTGCAAGTTCGGTACTAGTCCCTCTAGGATTTTCCAGGTGTATATAATCATGTATCTCTCCCTCCTGCGTTCCAGGGAATACAGGTTTAGGAACCTCAAGCGCTCCCAGTAATTGAGGTGTTTTATCTCCGTTATGCGCGCCGTGAAAGTTCTCTGTACATTTTCTAGGTCGGCAATTTCACCTGCCTTGAAAGGTGCTGTTAGTGTGCAGCAATATTCCAGCCTAGATAGAACAAGTGACCTGAAGAGTGTCATCATGGGCTTGGCCTCCCTAGTTTTGAAGGTTCTCATTATCCATCCTGTCATTTTTCTAGCAGATGCGATTGATACAATGTTATGGTCCTTGAAGGTGAGATCCTCCGACATGATCATTCCCAGGTCTTTGACGTTGGTGTTTCGCTCTATTTTGTGGCCAGAATTTGTTTTGTACTCTGATGAAGATTTAATTTCCTCATGTTTACCATATCTGAGTAATTGAAATTTCTCATCGTTGAACTTCATATTGTTTTCTGCAGCCCACTGAAAGATTTGGTTGATGTCCGCCTGGAGCCTTGCAGTGTCTGCAATGGAAGACACTGTCATGCAGATTCGGGTGTCATCTGCAAAGGAAGAAACGGTGCTGTGGCTGACATCCTTGTCTATGTCGGATATGAGGATGAGGAACAAGATGGGAGCGAGTACTGTGCCTTGTGGAACAGAGCTTTTCACCGTAGCTGCCTCGGACTTTACTCTGTTGACGACTACTCTCTGTGTTCTGTTAGTGAGGAAATTATAGATCCATCGACCGACTTTTCCT
Organism: Cherax quadricarinatus; assembly: GCF_038502225.1. Taxonomy (NCBI): domain Eukaryota; kingdom Metazoa; phylum Arthropoda; class Malacostraca; order Decapoda; family Parastacidae; genus Cherax; species Cherax quadricarinatus. Next base: position 82,498,259 of record NC_091292.1, on the reverse strand, counting down.
GTTATTCCTTTAGCACGCATTTTGTGCGCTATTACGCCATGGTCACACTTGTCGAAGGCTTTTGCAAAGTCTGTATATATTACATCTGCATTCTTTTTGTCTTCTAGTGCATTTAGGACCTTGTCGTAGTGATCCAATAGTTGAGACAGACAGGAGCGACCTGTTCTAAACCCATGTTGCCCTGGGTTGTGTAACTGATGGGTTTCTAGATGGGTGGTGATCTTGCTTCTTAGGACCCTTTCAAAGATATTTTTTATGATATGGGATGTTAGTGCTATTGGTCTGTAGTTCTTTGCTGTTGCTTTACTGCCCCCTTTGTGGAGTGGGGCTATGTCTGTTGTTTTTAGTAACTGTGGGACGACCCCCGTGTCCATGCTCCCTCTCCACAGGATGGAAAAGGCTCGTGATAGGGGCTTCTTGCAGTTCTTGGTGAACACAGAGTTCCATGAGTCTGGCCCTGGGGCAGAGTGCATGGGCATGTCATTTATCGCCTGTTCGAAGTCATTTGGCGTCAGGATAACATCGGATAGGCTTGTGTTAATCAAATTTTGTGGCTCTCTCATAAAAAATTCATTTTGATCTTCGACTCTCAGTCTGGTTAGCGGCTTGCTAAAAACTGAGTCATATTGGGACTTGAGTAGCTCACTCATTTCCTTGCTGTCATCTGTGTAGGACCCATCTTGTTTAAGTAGGGGCCCAATACTGGACGTTGTTCTCGATTTTGATTTGGCATAGGAGAAGAAATACTTTGGGTTTCTTTCGATTTCATTTATGGCTTTTAGTTCTTCCCGCGATTCCTGACTCCTAAAGGATTCTTTTAGCTTAAGTTCGATGCTTGCTATTTCTCTGACCAGTGTCTCCCTATGCATTTCAGATATATTGACCTCTTTTAGCCGCTCTGTTATTCTTTTCCGTCGCCTGTAAAGGGAGCGCCTGTCTCTTTCTATTTTACATCTACTCCTCCTTTTTCTTAGAGGAATAAGCCTTGTGCATACATCGAGTGCCACCGAGTTAATCTGTTCTAGGCATAAGTTGGGGTCTGTGTTGCTTAGTATATCTTCCCAGCTTATATCGGTTAGGACTTGGTTTACTTGGTCCCACTTTATGTTTTTGTTATTGAAGTTGAATTTGGTGAATGCTCCCTCGTGACTAGTCTCATTATGTCGGTCTGGGGCTCCACGCATACATGACTGAACCTCAATTATGTTGTGATCTGAGTATATTGTTTTTGATATGGTGACATTTCTTATCAGATCATCATTGTTAGTGAAGATGAGGTCTAGTGTATTCTCCAGTCTAGTAGGCTCTATTATTTGCTGGTTTAAATTGAATTTTGTGCAGAGATTTAAAAGCTCGTGTGAGTGTGAGTTTTCATCAGAGCTGCCTCCTGGTGTTATTACTGCAACAATATTATTTGCTATATTCCTCCATTTTAGGTGCCTTAAGTTGAAATCCCCCAGGAGCAAGATGTTGGGTGCAGGAGCTGGAAGATTTTCCAGTACAGGTCAAATCTTCTACACCTGTATTACTAACAGGTGTTTACCATGACCTACTTCCACTAGTTATCCCGCTCACCTGTCAGGTCTTCGTCAGCTGCTATATTTCACTTCTAGCTAAAGTATTTAAGTCTCTTGCCTCTACTACTACTGTTGAACCACTTGATTTGACTGAAGAAGTCTGATAAGGAGGCGAAATGTTTCGACAATGAACATAATTAAGCATTGCAGATTTGTCTTACAAATTGAATTGTCATTATTATATATCATTCTAAGGTTCATTTTAGAAATGTTGTGTATAAGGATAGATTATAAAAGACGGTGACTATAGATACCGAAAGTATCTATGTAGATACTTTTGGTAGATTATTTTACAAGTATCTGTGATCTTTTAACATGACAGGAAAGATCACGTCTAGTGTCAGGAAGGTAAAAATTTTTTTCTTTAAATATATGGGAAAGATTGTGGCCAGTGACATCAAAGTGTTGGGTTGGTAATGTAGTTTATAAGTAAACAGTGACAGGACGAGAAATATGAGCTAGATTAGAGCGAAGTTTATTAATTTGCGTCAATGTAGGTTTGATATCTAGACAATGGAGGGTGTTATATGTGGAAGACCTTAAAGTACAGGAGTGACTTTGTAAATGGTCCAAGTCGGACCGAAACGTCAGCTCCTCCCCCCTATTTTTATGTACAGGAGGTTCATGTTACGTCAGAAGAGAAGAAAGTTTGTTTAGCATGATAGTCAGAGTTTGTGAAACTGGGTAGATAACCCAGTAGGAGTGAACCACCAAGACTGCAGATCTCACTCAAAAATTATTATTACAGATATGACTACTGCTTGTACAATACTACTACTATTACTACATTACTGTTATCACTACTACTATTACTGTTACTACTACTACTATTGTTGTTACTACTATACTGTTACTACTAGTGCTACTTCCGTTTCCCTATTCCTCACTTTACTTCTGGTTCAGGATGTATCGAAACGTCTAAAGTTTCTCTCTTACTGTGGATGATTTGTAAATTCTTGCACAGTCCGTATTGTGATTTTTGTATGGTGTGTGTGTGTGTGTGTGTGTGTGTGTGTGTGTGTGTGTGTGTGTGTGTGTGTGTGTGTGTGTGTGTGCTACACCCTCGGTATTGTGGTTTTTGCCTTGTCGTGTGTTGTGTGTTTTTGTGTGTGTGTGTGTGTGTGTGTGTGTGTGTGTGTGTGTGTATGTGTGTATGTATGTATTACATTATATATATACTGTATACACACACAGTATAAATGTTTAGGGAGGTATGACCTGGTAGTGAGTGGGGACCCTCATCTTGGGAGAAGAAAATAAGCATTTCAAGGAAAAATCTTAAGGGTTTCCCGGGCGCTGTTTGAGTATTCTCTCTCTCTCTCTCTCTCTCTCTCTCTCTCTCTCTCTCTCTCTCTCTCTCTCTCTCTCTCTCTCTCTCTCTCTCTCTCCTATATGTGTATGTGAATATTTTTTAAAGACTTTAATGAGGAATGAAAATAACATTTGTGACATTAAACCTCTATTTAGAACACTAGTAGTTGCGAGCCCAGGATGCTGCAATTATTTTCCCTCTGGATGTCAACACTGAGTCTTTGGATAAGAAAGCTGGTCCTTGGTTTCCCTTGACAAGTCTGCACTTGAAAGATTAAGTGCAGACTTGCCCCAAACTCCGATGGTCTCTGATCTTATTGATACGAAGTTATAACGTGCTGTCAGGACACTGTATTTGTTGATCATCTTGGTCTCCCTGAACCTGGTGGCACTACTCAGCTCCATCTTCAGCGTATCCTAGGTAGGTGTGGACCATTATAGATGCATAGATATAGTCCCATAGTATCAACTTACCGTCTGGCGGCCATCAGGCTTGCCTTGCTGAGGTTGTCGTTCTGCTGGGAAACGAGGTGTAGCAAGGCTGTTCTTCATTATATAATTGATTTCTGCGTGCCTGGTATATATACTCTCTCCTTCTGATGAATGGCAGACGAGACCATAGATCTCAAATCAGTCTGCCAACGCAATGTTGCAGATACATCCGGACCCCATGGCCGGGCTCCAGGAGTAGGAGCTTATCAAAAATGTTGGGTGAGTACGAGGGCTGCTAGGCCAAAAGCGAATGATTCGAGGGTCGAAGCGAGTACCCAAGGAGGATTTAGGGACAATTACTAAGAAATCTTCCAGTACGTGGCACCTTCACCGCCAGCAGGCGAGCTTTGTTCTTCTTGAGGCATTGAACAACATCTGACTGCCTCCATAATGGAGCGGTGCCAATGACGCTGTGGTCTTTGTGAGGTGGTCTGCAACGATGCTCAACTGCACCACTGTTCCTGCTGCTGCTAAACTTCGACCGCTAATTCCCACTGAACCTTGCAAGCTATCTAAGATTATCACTGGATGCTATACCCGAAGATAAAAGTGCTTATATATGTATGTTATGATGTCGTATCGAATAAAACTTGCGATTTTGGCTTAAATAGCAACGCTCTTCTTGCCGAATAAGGCAAGCAAAAATTTGAGTATGCAGTAATTTCGCAAAAACCATTCTGAATCAAACGCAAAAAAAAAAATATTTTGTTTGTTTATTGTTAAATTATTATAAACTTATATAAAATATATTTAGTTGAATTAGGCTAAATTAAATTGCGCTTAGTTATAATAAGGTTAGGTAAGTTTTCTAAGGTTCTTTTGTTACAAAATTATTAATTTTTACATTAACATAACGTAAAAAATATATCTACAAACGTACAAGGGGAAATTTTATAAAGGACTTAATTTTAAATGAGGTCTTGCTAATTGACCAGTTTTTACATATTCGGCACGACATTATATATATATATATATATATATATATATATATATATATATATATATATATATATATATATATATATATATATATATATATATATATATATATATATTAGAGGGAGGTACCACTTCTAGAACTGTTATAGGGACCCTCATCCTCAGAGAAAAGAATAAACTTGCTGCAGGGAAAACTCAAGGTTCTCCCTGAAGCTGTTTGAGAATTTTCTCCTACCACCCCCTATATTTTATATATATATTTTATTTAAAGACAAAATACATTGACAAAACATTCACAAAAATACTATAGAAAGTAAAACAACATAGGTAACTCAGAGCTACATCTCGAATACTTCGTCCAGCTCCCCGGCGGTGGGCCGCGTGCCCAGAATGCTGCAGGCATTTCCTCTCTGGATCGCAACACTGAGTCTCTGAAAGAGGAAGCTGGTCGCCCTGTGGTCCTTGGTTTCTATGATGAGCTTTTCACCCAGCTCTATTAGGAACTTTAGAGCACACTTGCCCCATGCTCCAAGGGTCTCCTACCCTATTGGGATGAAGTTATAGCAAGGGGGAAGGTCTTCATATTTGCGGATCTTCTGGGTCTCCCTGTGGCTGGCAGCTCCACCCCCTTCCACTACGGAGTATGGCAAGTAGGTGTCTGCCAATGTGGCAGCACATGTGTAGTCCCAGGCAATCTGCTTTCCATCCTTCCAAGGTAGCATAGTGGCTCCATCAGGACGCTTTAGACTTCCGTCAGATCTCTGCACTTGGGGTTCCCGTTGAGCTGGGCAACGGGCTGTGGTGAGGCTTCTCTTTATGATGCCATTGACCTCCTCATGCCTGGCATACTTCCCTTATATATATATATATATATATATATATATATATATATATATATATATATATATATATATATATATATATATATATATATATATATATATAATGTATGTATTTATATATTATATATATATATATATATATATATATATATATATATATATATATATGTATTTATATATTATATATATATATATATATATATATATATATATATATATATATATATATATTATATATATTTATATATATATAATATTATATATATATATATATATATATATATATATATATATATATATATATATATATATATATATATATATGTATTTATATATATATATATATATATATATATATATATATATATATATATATATATATATATTTTATATATATGTATATATATATATATATATATATATATATATATATATATATATATATATATATATATATATATATATATATATATATATATATATATATATATATATATATATATATATATATATATATATATATATATATATATATATATATATATATATATATATATATATATATATATATTATATTATATTATATTACGTGAATGATAATTGCTTTAAATATTTATAACCAGGGTAGCAACCCTAACTATCAATTCAGCGTGACCAGCTAATTGGCTTGACTAATTTCCGCGGCTACACTGGCTGAACAATAAATTTATTGTTTGTAATAATTCAATGCAATCAACAAAGTCGTTTTAGAGATCAGCCTTGGCGAGTGTGTGAGTTTTACAACTGATTGGAAGATACGAATAATGTGCCTCAATGTTACGTACGTACATGTGTGTTGTGCTTTGTGTGTGTTTTTTTGTTTTTTTGTGTGTGTTTTGTTGTGTGTGTTGTTTGCGTGCGTGCGTGCGTGTGTACGTGCGTGTGTATTCGCCTATATCTAGTTATAGGGGTCGAATTTTAGTTCCTGACCCCGCCACTGGCCAGCCCCTCAAAGGAGGTTCCTTGACACTGGTGAGGGGCTCTTGATCTAGGGAATTGGATATGTGCTCCAGTTCCATGACTTGAGCCTGAATACCTTCCATTACCCCCATCCCTACAGGCGCTGTATAATCCTTACAAGTTTAGCGCTCCCCCATGATTATAATGCCACTGGCCAAATTCACCCCCACATAGCCTCCTGGGATGTACGGAACCATAAAACTACGTATATTACCTGTATCTTCCGCCTCCTGACCACTAAAATAGGCATGAAGGTCACTTCGGTAGAAGACACTGAAAATTCACAGGAAGACATAAGCAATGTTTTCCAGTGGGCAGTGGAGAACAACATGACGGTCAGTAGTGGTAAGTTCCAGCTGCTTAGATATGGAAAGAATGAACAACTCAAAAGGAATACTGTACACAAAACTCAAGAGGATCGTCAGATAGAACGAAAGGAAGACGTGAAAGACTTGGGAATAATTATGCCAGCTGACCTTTCTTTCAAAGAACACAATAAGACAAAGATCACGACAGCCATGAGGATAACGGGATGGGTAATGAGAACTTTCAAAACAAATAAAATAATGCCACTGGTGACACTTTTCAAATCGCTCGTGCTCTCTCATTTGGAATATTGCTCAGTGTTGACGGCCCCGTTCAGGGCAGGAGAAATATCAGAGCTGGAACAAATAAAAAGATCGTTCACCATCCACTTAGAGCCAGTAAAGCAGTACATAATATATACTCACTGGAGCGGAGGAGAGAGAGAGAGAGAGAGAGAGAGAGAGAGAGAGAGAGAGAGAGAGGGGGAGGGAGGGACGGAGGGAGGAATGAATGGGGAGAGAGCGAGTGAGAATTACCTATTTGTACTCGCTGATTTGTGTTTACTTAAGATGTATTTATTGGTTACTAAGCACAGCTGTTACACAGTATTGACACTGTACTGGTTCCATGTCCCTTCATCCCTGTCATACCTACTCTTGTAACTTCGTATGAGGTTCACCTCTACAACTTTGTCATGCAGCTGTTGCCAACCTTAGTAAGACCGAAAAATTATTATCTCATGGCCTTCATGGTTATCTCATGGTCCTCATGGTTCTTTCATATTCTCTCATGATCCTCGTGGTCCTCTCATGGTCTTCTCGTGGTTACCTGGAGTCTACCTGAAGATGGTCCTCTCATCGTCTTCTCATGGTTCTCTCATGGTTTTCTCATGGTCCTTCCCTCTCTGCCCTCTCAGAGTATTATGCATGTTGCAATCTGATATACTGATCCCTAACTGTCTTCAAGATGAGAATTGATCATTTTTCTCCCGGCAGTTCCTGATTATCCGGGCTGTGATGCACACTGCTGCGAGCTATCACCAGCAGCCAGACTGATCAGACCATTGACTATGACACAGGTGTGGGGCAGTGCCCAGAAGAGGGGCACTAACCCCCCTGATACTATGAACTGGTCGACACTCAGTCCTCACCCACAATAACAGACTCACTCAGCAGGCAACACTCTCTTGCCCTCTTAACCTGTCTTCGCACCTCCAGATTTTAACGTTGCTTGGGCTCGCCAAGACACTTCGCTGCCAGACGTGTCATGATTTTTTTTAATTTGATTATTGAATAGGCTTATGTAACCTAACCTAACCTACCCTAACCTAACCTAACCTAACCTAACCTAACCTAACCTAACCTAACCTAACCTAACCTAACCTAACCTAACCTAACCTAACCTAACCTAACCTAACCCTCCCCCCCAAAAAAAAAAATGCTGGAAACATAAATTAACGCAGGGAATTGCGCGCAAAATAATAACGTTCAAAAAATGACGCTGGGAATTGCCTAAAATAAGACGAATTGTGTTCCACATAAATAGAAGCAGGCGGGTCAAGCCACATGACTAAGCCACCGTGGACAGGCGGGTCAAGCCACATGACTAAGCCACCGTGGACAGGCGGGTCGAGCCACAGGACTAAGCCACCGGGGACAGGCGGGTCAAGCCACATGACTAAGCCACCGTGGACAGGCGGGTCAAGCCACATGACTAAGCCACCGTGGACAGGCGGGTCAAGCCACTTGACTAAGCCACCGTGGACAGGCGGGTCAAGCCACTTGACTAAGCCACCGTGGACAGGCGGGTCAAGCCACGTGACTAAGCCACCGTGGACAGGCGGGGGTCAAGCCACATGACTAAGCCACCGTGGACAGGCGGGTCAAGCCACTTGGCTAAGCCACCGTGGACAGGCGGGTCAAGCCACTTGATTAAGCCACCGTGGACAGGCGGGTCAAGCCACTTGACTAAGCCACCGTGGACAGGCGGGTCAAGCCACTTCATTAAGCCACCGTGGACAGGCGGGTCAAGCCACTTGGCTAAGCCACCGTGGACAGGCGGGTCAAGCCACTTGGCTAAGCCACCGTGGACAGGCGGGTCAAGCCACTTGCCACTAAGCCACCGTGGCCACTTGATTAAGCCACCGTGGACGGGTCAAGCCACTTCATTAAGCCACCGTGGACAGGCGGGTCAAGCCACTTGATTAAGCCACCGTGGACAGGCGGGTCAAGCCACTTGACTAAGCCACCGTGGACAGGCGGGTCAAGCCACTTCATTAAGCCACCGTGGACAGGCGGGTCAAGCCACTTGACTAAGCCACCGTGTAAAGACAAGTTTAAGTTTACTTAGCTTAACCCAGATAAGTTAATTTGCATGTTGTAAGACGTGAGGAAACGAACGCTGTGTTTAAGTTGTCGGTGGTGTAGGCTGTTCTCTCCCCCTCCCCGCCATCTTTTCCCCTTCCTCACTACCCCCTCCCATCATCATCGTTCCCCCCCCCCCACACACACACACGACAAGCCTCGTCGTGTCGTTTTCATTTCCGGTCGTATTTAAGGCAAATGAGGATTGTGTCGCCCGATAACGCCGGCCGCGTTGGCTACGGTACGACACTTTGGGCCGATGTTGTGATGGATGCCGGTGATAAATGTTGCCACGCTGCGCGACGCCTGCTGCTCCGCTCTAATATCCATATTTGCTGTATTAAGAACACCTGCCGCCTAATCGGGATTGATTTTTGGGACCACCCCCCGTGTGTTGGATATACATATTTTTTTTTGGGGGCTGTTACAGATATTTATCTTGGGGAGCGGAGGGGGGAGGGATCCAATATTGTTAATACAAATTTTTTGCGTATATTTTTTTTGGTGTTACCATATGAGAGATAATGTTCCGATTATTAGGTCAACAGGTACGTACCAGAGAGGTAATGGAGCTTTGTGAGAAGTTTGATTTGAAAACAGTAGATTAAAGAACTCGCTGGGAGTGAAAATACACGAGAGAGAGAGAGAGAGAGAGAGAGAGAGAGAGAAAGCGCTTATGACGACGTTTCGGTCCGACTCGGTCCATTTACAAGACACTGACAGAGGTGAGGAAGCCAGTATATATAGGAAAGGTGGACAGGGACAAACAGTGAAGAAGTAATCAGAGACATAACAATCACAGACACATCATGGAATTATAAGCAAGTATAAATGTAGGGATGGAAAACTGCGTTAATAATGTAGGAGAAGATATGTTCAGTAAGTTTAACTTCAACAATCAGACAATTAACTGGGACGAAATAAACAACGAACTATCAGACACATCCTGAGGAACAGTCATGAGCACTCTGACCCCTCACTAGTAATTACAAAAACTGAATACAGAAACATACAAGGTCTGTATTAAATATACACCTTCGAGAAAGCCTAAAAAGAAAGATAATCTTCACCGAAAGATCACCACAGATAGGACAAACGCTTCAAGTTTCACATCAAACAAAGGAAGCACAAAGGGAACAAAAAGGTGTCCAGAATATTGTTAGAAACCCCAAATATTTCTGCATATATGCAAAATGCACTGACAGTGAAAACGAAATGAGCGAAATTCTAAAAAAAAAAAAAAACTGATTCAGTATTCAGCAATCAACAACAGCAGGGGAGAGAATGAAGGGAAAAAAAATCGTTACCTCCGAAGGTCACACAGAAGCAGTAATCCCGTGAAATTTGACAAGGAAATAGAAAGCATGCAGCACCTGGACTGGATTCAGAGAGTTCCTTATTTATAAAATTACAAAATACCACTTGCAGGAGTACTCGATAACCTTTGTTAGGTAAGACATATATGCAACAGTTAGGTATCTTTATTTCGAAACGTTTCGCCTACACAGTAGGCTTCTTCAGTCGAGTACAGAAAAGTTGATATTGTAAGATATTGTTTCATACTCTGGAACAATGCTCTTCTCCAGACTGAGGGACTGACCACCTCAAAACTTTAAGGGTGATGGACTGATTATATCGTCTTCAAGTATCTTCTGCTTCTATCAACTTTTCTGTACTCGACTGAAGAAGCCTACTGTGTAGGCGAAACGTTTCGAAATAAAGATACCTAATTGTTGCATATGTGTCTTACCTAACAACCTGTCGGTATTTTATACCATTTTAATGTTCGATAACCTTTGGAGAAAGAGCCTAGTTCTAGGCGAAATTCCCTAGAGCTTAAAAATTGCAAACGTTACATCCTATGAATAAAGGAGGCAGTAGAGCACTGGCAAAAACAATACAGACCAGTAGACCTAACATTACACATCATGAAAGTCTTCAAAAAGAGTGATAAGACGCCAAACACAAACATTATAGATTAACCTGAACAACCTAAACATGTGTTAGAGCGGGAATATGATGTTTATAACTATTAAACCATTATCAGAGGATTGTGTGGACAATGAAAAATGCAAAAAATACAGACGTGGGATGCACGGTTTATGCAAAGTCTTTTGACGAAAGTGACCATAGTGATTGTAGATGAAATGATGGTGATAAGTTTACTGGGGAAAAGTAGGTAAATGGATATTTAACTTTCTGACAGATCACGAAAAATTAGTCGTAATACACAAGACGAAATCTAGCATTAGTACCCCAAGGCACTGTCCTGGCGCCTTTACTGTTTCTCATCCTCGTTGTGGTCTGAATAATTTTTTTTTACAAAATCGGCAGGTTGATAAATGAGACACTTCTGCAACATTTGGCTACCTTTATTCTGGAAACGTTTCGCCAGGAATAATCAGTCCCTCAGCCTGGAGTCGACACAGTTTCGTATCATCATTTGCAAATGACTTTAAAATAAAAATTAAAATTACCTTAGATGACAGAAAGAAAGTGTAAGAAGATATAAGCAAAGTCTGCCAGTGGGCAGTGAAGAATAACATGACTTTCAATGGTGACAAGATGTAGCAACAACCTGGTTGACCAGGCCAGCGGTATTAACAATAATAATCTTCATTTCTACAAGTAAATGTCAGGTGGTATGATTGTACTTGTACTTGTACTTGTACTTGTACTTTTGGAGGCGATATTTCCACTTAGTAAGTGGAGGGTAGCTGCAGTTCCTTGGAATAAGAACACTTCACCAGCAGCAGGCCATCCTTCCCACCTACTCTCCCTCCCCTTCCCATCTTCTACTCTCCCTCTTCTTTACCCCTTTCACTCTCCCTCCTCTCCCCCTCCCCCACCTCCCCCACCTCCCCCACCCCCACCTCCCCCACCTCCCCCACCTCCCCCACCTCCTCCACCTTGAAGGTTGCAACTCCATGTTAATCTGTAAAAATTTCAAGAACAAAAGAGGAATTAAAGATGAGTGATTAGTGTAATTGATGAACGTTGTGATGAACATTGTGATGAACGTTGTGATGACTGTTGTGGTGAACATTGTGATGAATGTTGTGGTGAACATTGTGATGAACGTTGTGATGATGAACATTGTGTTGAGCATTGTGTTGATGAACATTGTGGTGATGGCTGTTGTGGTGAACATTGTGATGACTGTTGTGGTGAACATTGTGATGAACGTTGTGATGATGAACATTGTGTTGAGCATTGTGTTGATGAACATTGTGGTGATGGCTGTTGTGGTGAACATTGTGATGACTGTTGTGGTGAACATTGTGATGAACGTTGTGATGATGAACATTGTGTTGAGCATTGTGTTGATGAACATTGTGGTGATGGCTGTTGTGGTGAACATTGTGGTGATGAACATTGTGGTGATGAACATTGTGGTGATGAACATTGTGGTGATGAACATTGTGTTGATGAACGTTGTGTTGATGAACGTTCTGTTGAACGTTGTCGTGATGAACATTATGGTGATGAAAGTTGTGGTGATGAACTGGCCAGATACGTCCGGTGTGGTCTTGACGTAGCACTTCGATGTGATATTTTAGTGATGTTCTTGAAGCGGATGTGCGCTCGTGCGTGCACGCACGCACACACACACACACACACACACACACACACACACACACACACACACACACACACACACACACACACACACACACACACACACACACACACACACACACACACACACAGCAAGAGTAGCTCGGACATCGAGGACATCACGTATGAAAGGTCTCTCGGAGCTAGTGATCACGTGGTTCTAAGCTTAGAATACATAGTAGAGTTACAAGTGGAGAGGGAAACAGGAGTAGGATGAGAAAAGCCAAACTACAAAAGGGGGGACTACACAGCCATGAGGAACTTCCTGCAGGAGGTTCAGTGGGAAAGAAAATTGATAGGAAATCAGTAACAATGGGAAGACCAGAACGAGCCCTTGGTTTACCCAAAGGTGTAGGGAGGCGAAAACTAAGTGCGCTAGAGAATGGAAAAAGTACAGAAGACAAAGGACCCAGGAAAATAAAGAGAATAGTTGGAGAGCCAGAAACGAGTATGCACAGATAAGGAGGGACCCCGAACGACAGTAAGAAAACGACGTAGCATCGAAAGTCAAGTCTGACCTGATGCTGTTGTAGTGCCACATCAGGAGGAAGACAACAGTCAAAGACCAGGTAATCAAGCTGAGAAAAGAAAGTGGGGAGCTTACAAGAAACGACCAAGAAGTATGTGAGGAGCTCAACAAGAGATTTAAGTATTTACAGTGGAGACAGGAAGGACTCTGGGAAGTCAGATGAAATACACACAACTGAGGAGGAGGTGAAGAAGCTGCTAAGTGAACTTGATACCTCAAAGGCAGTGGGGCCGGACAATATCTCTAAATGGGTCCTTAGAGAGGAAGCAGAAACCCTGTGTGTGCCACTTAACAATTTTCAACACATCCATTGAAAATGGGCAACTACCTGAGGTATGGAAGACGACAAATGTAGTCCCAATTTTTAAGAAAAGAGACAGACATGAGGCACTAAACTACAGACCAGTGTCACTGACGTGTATAGTATGCAAAGTCATGGAGAAGATTATCAGGAGGAGAGTGGTGGAGCTCCTAGAACGGAACAAGCTTATAAACGACAACTAGCACGGATTGAGGGAAGGAAAATCCTGTGTCACAAACCTACTGGAGTTTTATGACAAGGTAATGGATTTAAGACACGAGAGACTGCAAGAAGGCCTTTGACACAGTTCCTCACAAGAGATTAGTGCAAAAGCTAGAGGATCAGGCACACATAACAGGAAGAGCACTACAATGAATCAGAGAATACCTGACAGGGAGGCAACAACGAGTCATGGTACGTGACGAGGTGTCAGAGTGGGCGCATGTGACGAGTGGGGTTCCACTGGGGTCAGTCCTAGGATCAGTGCTATTTTTGGTATATGAATGATATGACGGAAGGGACAGACTCAAAAGTGTCCCTGTTTGCAGATGATGTGAAGTTAATGAGGAGAATTAAATCGGATGAGGATCAGGCAGGACCACAAAGAGACTTGGACTGGCTGGAAGACTGGTCCAGCAACTGGTTCCTCGAATTTAACCCTGCCAAATGCAAAGTCATGAAGATCGGGGAAGGGCAAAGAAGACCGCAGACAGAGTATAGGCTAGGTGGCCAAAGACTGCAAACCTCAGTCAAGGAAAAGAATCTTGTGGTGAGTATAATACCGAGCACATCTCCTGAGGCGCACATCAACCAGATAATTGCTGCAGCATATGGGCGCCTGGCAAACATGAGAATAGCGCTCCGATACCTCAGTAAGGAATCGTTCAAGACTCTGTACACCGTGTACGTCAGGCCCATACTGGAGTATGCAGCACCAGCTTGGAACCCACACCTGGTCAAGCACATTAAGAAATAAGAGAAAGTGCAAAGGTTTGCAACAAGACTAGTTCCAGAGCTCAGGGGAATGTCCTACGAAGAAAGGTTAAGGGAAATCTGCCTGACGACACTGGAGGACAGAAGGGTTAGGGGAGACGTAATAGCGACATACAAAATTCTGCGAGGAATTGACAAGGTAGACAGAGACAGGATGTTCAAGAGATGGGGACACAGAAACAAAAGGTCACTCTTGGAAGTTGAAGATTCAGATGAGTCAGAGAGATGTTAGGAAGTATTTCTTTAATCATAGAGTTGTCTGGCAAGTGATGCTGTGGAGGAAGGAACCATACATAGTTTTAAGACGAGGTATGATAAAGCTCATGGAGCAGGGAGAGTACCTAGTAGCGATCAACGAAGAGGTGGGGCCAGGAGCTATGAGTCGACCCCTGCAACCACATATAGGTGAGCACACACACACACACACACACACACACACACACACACACACACACACACACACACACACACACACACACACACACACACACACACACACACACACACACACACACACACACACACACACACACACACACACACACACACACACACACACACACACACACACACACACACACACACACACACACACACACACACACACACACACACACACACACACACACAAACACACACACACACACACACACACACACACACACACACACACACACACACACACACACACACACATACACACACACACACACACACACACATACACACACACACACATACACACACACACACACACACACACACACACACACACACACACATACACACACACACACACACACACACACACACACACACACACACACACACACACACACACACACAAGGAGGCAGCCTGGGCTGGGGGACGTCAGGGGGGCCCGCCTGAGCTGGGAGACCAGGAGTGTCAGCCTGAGCTGGGGGACGTCAGGGGCAGCCTGAGCGGGGGACCAGGAGTGTCAGCCTGGCTGGGGGCTCAGGGTGTCGCCCGAGCTGGGAGACTCAGGAGGCCCGCCGAGCTGGGGGCTCAGGGGGCAGCCTGGCTGGGGGACTCAGGAGTGTCGCCTGAGCTGAGACTCGGAGGCCCGCCTGAGCTGGGAGACCCCAGGAGGCGCCTGAGCTGGGGGACTCAGGAGGCCCGCCTGAGCTGGGAGACCAGGGGGCCCGCCCCGGGGGACTCAGGGGGCAGCCTGAGCTGGGGGACGTCAGGAGGCAGCCTGGCAGACCCCAGGAGGCAGCCTGAGCTGGGGGGTCAGGAGGCCAGCCCCAGCGGGACGTCAGGAGGCAGCCTGAGCTGGGGGACTCCAGGAGGCCCGCCTGAGCTGGGAGACGTCAGGAGGCGCCTGAGCTGGGAGACCCCAGGAGGCAGCCTGAGCTGGGAGACGCCCGGGGGGCAGCCTGAGCTGGGGGACTCAGGAGGCCCGCCTGAGCTGGGGCCTCAGGAGGCAGCCTGAGCTGGGGGACCCAGGAGGCCGCCACTGGGGGCCAGGAGGCAGCCTGAGCTGGAACCCCGGAGTGTGCCTGAGCGGGGGGACGTCAGGGGGCCCGCCTGAGCTGGGAGACCCCCAGGGCAGCCTGAGCTGGGGGACGCGGGCCGCCCGAGCGGGAGACGTCAGGGGGTGCCTGAGCTGGGGGACCCCAGGGGGCCCGCCTGAGCTGGGGGACCTCAGGGCGCCGAGCTGGGAGACTCAGGGGCCCGCCTGAGCTGGGGGGACGTCAGGAGGCCGCCTGAGCTGGGAGACCCCGGAGGCCCGCCTGAGCTGGGGGACTCAGGGGCCCGCCTGAGCTGGGAGACGTCAGGAGGCCCGCCTGAGCTGGGAGACCCCAGGAGGCAGCCCGAGCTGGGGGACTCAGGAGGCCCGCCTGAGCTGGGGGACCTCAGGAGGCAGCCTGAGCGGGGGGACCCAGGAGGCAGCCTGAGCTGGGAGACGCAGGAGGCCCGCCTGAGCTGGGGGACCCCAGGGGCGGGGCCCGAGCTGGGAGACTCAGGAGGGCCTGAGCTGAGACCCAGGAGTGTCAGCCTGAGCTGGGAGACGTCAGGAGGCCCGCCTGGGCTGGGAGACCCCAGGGGGCAGCCTGAGCTGGGGGACCCCAGGAGGCAGCCTGAGCTGGGGGACTCAGGAGGGCCTGAGCTGGGAGACGTCAGGGGGCCCGCCGAGCGGGAGACCCCGGAGGCCCGCCTGAGCTGGGAGACGCAGGGCAGCCCGAGCTGGGAGACTCCCCGGAGGCAGCCTGAGCTGGGGGACTCAGGGGCAGTCGGGAGACCTCAGGAGGCACCTGAGCTGGGAGACCCAGGGGGCAGCCTGAGCTGGGGGACCTCAGGAGGCAGCCTGAGCTGGGGGACGTCAAGGCCCGCCTGAGCTGGGAGACCCAGGAGGCCCGCCTGAGCTGGGGGACCCGGGGGCAGCCTGAGCTGGGGGACCCCAGGAGGCAGCCAGCTGGGGGACGTGGAGGCAGCCTGAGCTGGGACCCAGGAGGCCCGCCTGAGCTGGGGGGTGGAGGCCCGCCTGAGCGGCCTCAGGAGGCCCCTGAGCTGGGATCAGGAGGCCCGCCTGAGCTGGGGACTCAGGAGGCAGCCTGAGCTGGGGGACTCAGGGGGAGCCTGGCTGGGGGACCCAGAGTGCACCCGAGCTGGGGGACTCCCCGGGGCAGCCTGAGCGGGGACCTCAGGAGGCCCGCCTGAGTGGGGGACTCCCCGGAGGCCCGCCTGAGCTGGGGGACCCCAAGTGGCCTGAGTGGAGACCCCGGGCAGCCTGGCTGGGGGACCTCAGGAGTGTCAGCCTGAGCTGGGAGACTCAGGAGTGTGCCTGAGCTGGGAGACCCCCCAGGGGCAGCCTGAGCTGGGGGACCAGGAGGCCCGCCCCGAGCTGGGGGACCCCAGGAGGCCCGCCTGGCTGGGAGACCAGGAGGCCCGCCTGAGCTGGGAGACCCCAGGGGGCCGGGGCCCGAGCTGGGAGACCAGGAGGCAGCCTGAGCTGGGAGACTCAGGAGGTCAGCCTGAGCTGGGAGACCCGAGGCCCCCGAGCTGGGGGACTCAGGAGGCCCGCCTGAGCTGGGAGACCTAGGAGGCAGCCTGAGCTGGGGGACCAGAGGCAGCCTGAGCTGGGAGACCCCGAGGCAGCCTGAGCTGGGAGACTCAGAGGGCCCCGCCTGAGCGGGGGCCCAGGGGGCGCTGGCTCCTCAGCCTGAGCGGGGGACCCCAGGGGTCAGCCTGAGCTGGGAGACTCAGGGGGCCCCCCTGAGCTGAGACCTCGGGGGCCTGAGGGGAGACCCCGGGGGGCGCCTGAGCTGGGAACCCAGGAGGCAGCCTGAGCTGGGGGACCCAGGGGGCACCGAGCTGAGACCTCAGGAGGCCCGCCTGGGGCTGGGGGACTCGGGGGCCCGCCTGAGCTGGGGGACCCCAGGCCCGCCCGAGCTGGGAGACCTCAGGGGCCCGCCTGAGCTGGGAGACCTCAGGGGCCCGCCTGAGCTGAGACCTCAGGGGGGGCGCCTGAGCTGAGACCTGGGGGGTCAGCCCTGGGAGACCTCAGGGTGTGCCTGAGCTGGGGGACTCAGGGGGTCAGCCTGAGCTGGGGGGACTCAGGGGGCCCGCCTGAGCGGGGCCTGGGTGTGCCTGGCTGGGAGACCCGGGGTGCAGCCTGAGCTGGGGACCTCATTGGGGCAACCCAGGGGGGCCTGAGCTGGGAGACCCCCAGGGGGGGCCTGATGGGGGACCCCAGGGTGGCCTGAGTGGGAGACCCCAGGGTGCAGCCTGAGCTGGGGGACCCAGTGCCGCCTGAGCTGGAGACCTCAGGGGGGCCTGGCTGGGGGACCTCGGGGGGCAGCCTGAGCGGGAGACCTCAGTGCGGGTGTCAGCCTGAGCTGGGAGACCTCAGGGGTGTCAGCCTGAGCTGGGAGACGTCAGGGGTGTCAGCCTGAGCTGGGAGACCTCAGGGGTGTCAGCCTGAGCTGGGAGACGTCAGGGGTGTCAGCCTGAGCTGGGAGACCTCAGGGGTGTCAGCCTGAGCTGGGAGACCTCAGGGGTGTCAGCCTGAGCTGGGAGACCTCAGGGGTGTCAGCCTGAGCTGGGAGACGTCAGGGGTGTCAGCCTGAGCTGGGAGACGTCAGGGGTGTCAGCCTGAGCTGGGAGACGTCAGGGGTGTCAGCCTGAGCTGGGAGACGTCAGGGGTGTCAGCCTGAGCTGGGAGACGTCAGGGGTGTCAGCCTGAGCTGGGAGACCTCAGGGGTGTCAGCCTGAGCTGGGAGACGTCAGGGGTGTCAGCCTGAGCTGGGAGACGTCAGGGGTGTCAGCCTGAGCTGGGAGACGTCAGGGGTGTCAGCCTGAGCTGGGAGACGTCAGGGGTGTCAGCCTGAGCTGGGAGACCTCAGGGGTGTCAGCCTGAGCTGGGAGACCTCAGGGGTGTCAGCCTGAGCTGGGAGACCTCAGGGGTGTCAGCCTGAGCTGGGAGACCTCAGGGGTGTCAGCCTGAGCTGGGAGACCTCAGGGGTGTCAGCCTGAGCTGGGAGACGTCAGGGGTGTCAGCCTGAGCTGGGAGACGTCAGGGGTGTCAGCCTGAGCTGGGAGACGTCAGGGGTGTCAGCCTGAGCTGGGAGACGTCAGGGGTGGCAGCCTGAGCTGGGAGACGTCAGGGGTGGCAGCCTGAGCTGGGAGACGTCAGGGGTGGCAGCCTGAGCTGGGAGACGTCAGGGGTGGCAGCCTGAGCTGGGAGACGTCAGGGGTGGCAGCCTGAGCTGGGAGACGTCAGGGGTGGCAGCCTGAGCTGGGAGACGTCAGGGGTGGCAGCCTGAGCTGGGAGACGTCAGGGGTGGCAGCCTGAGCTGGGAGACGTCAGGGGTGGCAGCCTGAGCTGGGAGACGTCAGGGGTGGCAGCCTGAGCTGGGAGACGTCAGGGGTGGCAGCCTGAGCTGGGAGACGTCAGGGGTGGCAGCCTGAGCTGGGAGACGTCAGGGGTGGCAGCCTGAGCTGGGAGACGTCAGGGGTGGCAGCCTGAGCTGGGAGACGTCAGGGGTGGCAGCCTGAGCTGGGAGACGTCAGGGGTGTCAGCCTGAGCTGGGAGACGTCAGGGGTGTCAGCCTGAGCTGGGAGACTTCAGGGGTGTCAGCCTGAGCTGGGAGACTTCAGGGGTGTCAAACTGAGCTGGGAGACGTCAGGGGTGTCAGCCTGAGCTGGGAGACTTCAGGGGTGTCACCCTGAGCTGGAAGACTTCAGGGGTGTCAAACTGAGCTGGGAGACTTCAGGGGTGTCACCCTGAACTGGGAGACTTCAGTGGTGTCACCCTGAGCTGGGAGACTTCAGTGGTGTCACCCTGAGCTGGGAGACTTCAGTGGTGTCACCCTGAGCTGGGAGACATCAGTTGTGTCACCCTGAGCTGGGAGACTTCAGTGGTGTCACCCTGAGCTGGGAGACTTCAGTGGTGTCACCCTGAGCTGGGAGACTTCAGTAGTGTCACCCTGAGCTGGGAGACTTCAGTGGTGTCACCCTGAGCTGGGAGACTTCAGTACTGTCTGCCTGAGCTGGGAGACTACCAGCCTTCATCCATTCCCCACAACCTTCATCCATTCCCCACAACCTTCATCCAGTCCCCACAACCTTCATCCAGTCCCCACAACCTTCATTCAGTCCCCACAACCTTCATCCATTTCCCACAACCTTCATCCATTCCCCACAGCCTCCATCTATTCCCCACAGCCTCCATCCATTCCCCACAACCTTCATCCATTCCTCCACAACCTTCATCCATTCCTCCACAACCTTCATCCATTCCTTCACAACCTTCATCCATTCCTCCACAACCTTCATCCATTCCTCCACAACCTTCATCTATTCCCCCACAACCTTCATCCATTCCCCACAACCTTCATCCATTCCCCACAACCTTCATCCATTCCCCACAACCTTCATCCATTCCCCACAACCTTCATCCATTCCCCACAGCCTCCATCCATTCCCCACAACCTGCATCCATTCCCCACAACCTGCATCCATTCCCCACAACCTTCATTCCCACAACCTTCATCCATTCTCCATAACCTTCATTCCCACAACCTTCACCCATTCCCCACAACCTTCATCCATTCCCCACAGCCTCCATCCATTCCCACAGCCTCCATCCATTCCCCACAAAAACTTTCCTCCATTCCCACAACCTCCATCCCTTCCCCACAGCCTCCGTCCATTCTCCACAACTTTCATCCATCCCCACAGCCTCCGTCCATTCCCCACAACTTTCATCCATTCCCACAGCCTCCGTCCATTCCCCACAACTTTCATCCATTCCCACAACCTTCATCCATTCTTACAACCTTCATCCATTCCCACAGCCTCCATCCGTTCTCCCTAAATTTCATCCATTCCCACAACTTTCATCCATTCCCCACAACCTTCATTCATTCCCCACATCTTTCATCCATTCCCCACAACCTTTCCTCTCAAAATTCATCCATTCCTCACAACCTTCACCCATTCCCCACAACCTTCACCCATTCCCCACAACCTTCACCCATTCCCCACAACCTTCACCCATTCCCCACAACCTTCATCCATTCCCCACAACCTTCATCTATTCCCCACAAATTTCATCCATTCCCCACAACTTTCATCCATTCCCACAACTTTCACCCATTCCCCACAACCTTCATCCATTCCCCACAATATTCATCCATTCCCCACAACCTTCATTCATTCCCACAACTTTCATCCATTCCCCACAACCTTCATCCATTCCCCACAACCTTCATCCTTTCCCCACAACCTTCATCCTTTCCCCACAACCTTCATCCATTCCCCACAACCTTCATCCATTCCCCACAACTTTCATCCATTCCCCACAACTTTCATCCATTCTCCACAACTTTCATCCATTCTCACAACTTTCACCCATTCCCCACAACCTTCATCCATTCCCACAACTTTCATCCATTCCCCACAACCTTCATCCATTCCCCACAACCTTCATTCATTCCCACAACTTTCATCCATTCCCCACAACCCTTATCCATTCCCCACAACCTTCATCCATTCCCCACAACCTTCATCCATTCCCCACAACCTTCATCCATTCCCCACAACCTTCATTCATTCCCCACAACCTTCATCCATTCCCCACAACCTTCAATCGTTCCCACAACTTTCATCCATTCCCCACAACCTTCATCCATTCCCCACAACTTTCATCCATTCCCCACAACTTTCATCCATTCCCCACAACCTTCATCCATTCCCCACAACCTTCATCCATTCCCCACAACCTTCATCCATTCCCCACAACCTTCATCCATTCCCCACAACCTTCATCCATTCCCCACAACCTTCATCCATTCCCCACAACTTTCATCCATTCCCCACAACCTTCATCCATTCCCCACAACCTTAAAAAATTCCAACAACTTTCATCCATTCCCCACAACTTTCATCCATTCCCCACAACCTTCATCCATTCCCCACAACCTTCATCCATTCCCCACAACCTTCATCCATTCCCCACAACCTTCATCCATTCCCCACAACCTTCATCCATTCCCCACAACCTTCATCCATTCCCCACAACCTTCATTCATTCCAACAACTTTCATCCATTCCCCACAACCTTCATCCAGTCCCCACAACTTTCATCCAGTCCCCACAACCTTCATCCATTCCTTACCACTCTTTACTCATTCCTCGCAACGCTTTCCCAGTCATCTAACGCCCCCTTACCCATTCTACCAATACTCTTTACCCATTTCTACCACCCTTTACCCATCATTCGACTCATTTTACTCCCCCCTCCCCCACCACATTCCTCTTCCATTTCCACTTTCGTTTTCCCTCCCAACGCCTTATTTTCCATGCGTACTCTCCTCTCCATTATCACGTTCCCTCTCCCTAGCCCCCTCCCTCCTTTCCCTTTTTCCTCCCTCTTCTCCCTGGGCTTTCCTATGTACCCCTTTTCTCCCTCTTTTCTCCCTCCATAACTGGAGTGGCAGCCACTTCCTCCATGACTGGAGTGGCAGCCACTTCCTCCATGACTGGAGTGGCAGCCACTTCCTCCCTCCACGACTGGAGTGGCAGCCACTCCCTCCGTCACACAGTAACAATCAATTAATGCAGAAACTCCTTAGACTGAGGGTCAAGGTTCAGAATGGCTATTCATACCGTTTGAGGGGGGGGGGGAGGACCGAATAGAGGTGGGGGATGGGAAAGGGGGATTACTCTATGGATGTAGTGGGAGAGGTAGAGAGGATGGGAGGGGGGGAATGGATATAGGGGAAAGGAGGGTGAGGGCGAGTGTAACAAATTGTTAGAGAGAGAGAGAGAGAGAGAGAGAGAGAGAGAGAGAGAGAGAGAGAGAGAGAGAGAGAGAGAGAGAGAGAGAGAGAGAGAGAGAGTATACTAGTAAGAAAAAGATGGTTGGTGATATTAAGAATTACGAAATGATGATATGTAGGTGGCAGTAACGGTGAACCAAAGAATATGTAGGGAAGGCAGACACCACAAGACCTTGCACTTGGGGAAGGCAGACAGCACAAGACCTTGCACTTAAGGAAGGCAGACACCACAAGACCTTGCACTTAAGGAAGGCAGACACCACAAGACTTTGCACTTGGGGAAGGCAGACACCACAAGACCTTGCACTTAAGGAAGGCAGACACCACAAGACCTTGCACTTAAGGAAGGCAGACACCACAAGACCTTGCACTTAAGGAAGGCAGACACCACAAGACCTTGCACTTGGGGAAGGCAGACAACACAAGACCTTGCACTTGGGGAAGGCAGACAGCACAAGACCTTGCACTTGGGGAAGGCAGACACCACAAGACTTTGCACTTGGGGAAGGCAGACAGCACAAGACCTTGCACTTGGGGAAGGCAGACAGCACAAGACCTTGCACTTGGGGAAGGCAGACAGCACAGGACCTTGCACTTGGGGAAGGCAGACAGCACAGGACCTTGCACTTGGGGAAGGCAGACAGCACAAGACCTTGCACTTGGGGAAGGCAGACAGCACAAGACCTTGCACTTGGGGAAGGCAGACAGCACAGGACCTTGCACTTGGGGAAGGCAGACAGCACAAGACCTTGCACTTGGGGAAGGCAGACAGTACAAGACCTTGCACTTGGGGAAAGCAGACAGCACAAGACCTTGCACTTGGGGAAGGCAGACAGCACAAGACCTTGCACTTGGGGAAGGCAGACAGCACAAGACCTTGCACTTGGGGAAGGCAGACAGCACAGGACCTTGCACTTGGGGAAGGCAGACAGCACAAGACCTTGCACTTGGGGAAGGCACACAGCACAAGACCTTGCACTTGGGGAAAGCAGACAGCACAAGACCTTGCACTTGGGGAAGGCAGACAGCACAAGACCTTGCACTTGGGGAAGGCAGACAGCACAAGACCTTGCACTTGGGGAAGGCAGACAGCACAAGACCTTGCACTTGGGGAAAGTAGACAGCACAAGACCTTGCACTTGGGGAAGGCAGACAGCACAAGACCTTGCACTTGGGGAAGGCAGACAGCACAAGACCTTGCACTTGGGGAAAGCAGACAGCACAAGACCTTGCACTTGGGGAAGGCAGACAGCACAAGACCTTGCACTTGGGGAAGGCAGACAGCACAAGACCTTGCACTTGGGGAAGGCAGACAGCACAAGACCTTGCACTTGGGGAAAGCAGACACCACAAGACCTTGCACTTGGGGAAGGCAGACAGCACAAGACCTTGCACTTGGGTAAGGCAGACACCACAAGACCTTGCACTTGGGGAAGGCAGACACCACAAGACCTTGCACTTGGGGAAGGCAGACACCACAAGACCTTGCACTTGGGGAAGGCAGACAGCACAAGACCTTGCACTTGGGGAAGGCAGACACCACAAGACCTTGCACTTAAGGAAAGCAGACACCACAAGACTTTGCACTTGGGGAAGGCAGACAGCACAAGACCTTGCACTTGGGGAAGGCAGACAGCACAAGACCTTGCACTTGGGGAAGGCAGACACCACAAGACCTTGCACTTGGGGAAGGCAGACAGCACAAGACCTTGCACTTGGGGAAGGCAGACAGCACAAGACCTTGCACTTGGGGAAGGCAGACAGCACAAGACCTTGCACTTGGGGAAGGCAGACAGCACAAGACCTTGCACTTGGGGAAGGCAGACAGCACAAGACCTTGCACTTGGGGAAGGCAGACAGCACAAGACCTTGCACTTGGGGAAGGCGGACACCACAAGACTTTGCACTTGGGGAAGGCAGACAGCACAAGACCTTGCACTTGGGGAAGGCAGACAGCACAAGACCTTGCACTTGGGGAAGGCAGACAGCACAAGACCTTGCACTTGGGGAAGGCAGACAGCACAAGACCTTGCACTTGGGGAAGGCAGACAGCACAAGACCTTGCACTTGGGGAAGGCAGACAGCACAAGACTTTGCACTTGGGGAAGGCAGACAGCACAAGACCTTGCACTTGGGGAAGGCAGACAGCACAAGACCTTGCACTTGGGGAAGGCGGACACCACAAGACTTTGCACTTGGGGAAGGCAGACAGCACAAGACCTTGCACTTGGGGAAGGCAGACAGCACAAGACCTTGCACTTGGGGAAGGCAGACAGCACAAGACCTTGCACTTGGGGAAGGCAGACACCACAAGACCTTGCACTTGGGGAAGGCAGACAACACAAGACCTTGCACTTAAGGAAGGCAGACACCACAAGACTTTGCACTTGGGGAAGGCAGACACCACAAGACCTTGCACTTGGGGAAGGCAGACAGCACAAGACCTTGCACTTGGGGAAGGCAGACACCACAAGACCTTGCACTTGGGGAAGGCAGACAGCACAAGACCTTGCACTTGGGGAAGGCAGACAGCACAAGACCTTGCACTTGGGGAAGGCAGACACCACAAGACCTTGCACTTGGGGAAGGCAGACAGCACAAGACCTTGCAGACAGCACAAGACCTTGCACTTAAGGAAGGCAGACACCACAAGACTTTGCACTTGGGGAAGGCAGACACCACAAGACCTTGCACTTGGGGAAGGCAGACAGCACAAGACCTTGCACTTGGGGAAGGCAGACAGCACAAGACCTTGCACTTGGGGAAGGCAGACACCACAAGACCTTGCACTTGGGGAAGGCAGACAGCACAAGACCTTGCACTTGGGGAAGGCAGACAGCACAAGACCTTGCACTTGGGGAAGGCAGACAGCACAAGACCTTGCACTTGGGGAAGGCAGACAGCACAAGACCTTGCACTTGGGGAAGGCAGACAGCACAAGACCTTGCACTTGGGGAAGGCAGACAGCACAAGACCTTGCACTTGGGGAAGGCAGACAGCACAAGACTTTGCACTTGGGGAAGGCAGACAGCACAAGACCTTGCACTTGGGGAAGGCAGACAGCACAAGACCTTGCACTTGGGGAAGGCAGACAGCACAAGACCTTGCACTTGGGGAAGGCAGACAGCACAAGACCTTGCACTTGGGGAAGGCAGACAGCACAAGACCTTGCACTTGGGGAAGGCAGACAGCACAAGACCTTGCACTTGGGGAAGGCAGACAGCACAAGACCTTGCACTTGGGGAAGGCAGACAGCACAAGACCTTGCACTTGGGGAAGGCAGACAGCACAAGACCTTGCACTTGGGGAAGGCAGACAGCACAAGACCTTGCACTTGGGGAAGGCAGACAGCACAAGACCTTGCACTTGGGGAAGGCAGACAGCACAAGACCTTGCACTTGGGGAAGGCAGACAGCACAAGACCTTGCACTTGGGGAAAGCAGACAGCACAAGACCTTGCACTTGGGGAAGGCAGACAGCACAAGACCTTGCACTTGGGGAAGGCAGACAGCACAAGACCTTGCACTTGGGGAAGGCAGACAGCACAAGACCTTGCACTTGGGGAAGGCAGACAGCACAAGACCTTGCACTTGGGGAAGGCAGACAGCACAAGACCTTGCACTTGGGGAAGGCAGACACCACAAGACCTTGCACTTGGGGAAGGCAGACACCACAAGACCTTGCACTTGGGGAAGGCAGACAGCACAAGACCTTGCACTTGGGGAAGGCAGACAGCACAAGACCTTGCACTTGGGGAAGGCAGACAGCACAAGACCTTGCACTTAAGGAAGGCAGACACCACAAGACTTTGCACTTGGGGAAGGCAGACAGCACAAGACCTTGCACTTGGGGAAGGCAGACAGCACAAGACCTTGCACTTGGGGAAGGCAGACAGCACAAGACCTTGCACTTGGGGAAGGCAGACAGCACAAGACCTTGCACTTGGGGAAGGCAGACAGCACAAGACCTTGCACTTGGGGAAGGCAGACAGCACAAGACCTTGCACTTGGGGAAGGCAGACAGCACAAGACCTTGCACTTGGGGAAGGCAGACAGCACAAGACCTTGCACTTGGGGAAGGCAGACAGCACAAGACCTTGCACTTGGGGAAGGCAGACAGCACAAGACCTTGCACTTGGGGAAGGCAGACAGCACAAGACCTTGCACTTGGGGAATGCAGACAGCACAAGGGAAGGCAGACAGCACAAGACCTTGCACTTGGGGAAGGCAGACAGCACAAGACCTTGCACTTGGGGAAGGCAGACAGCACAAGACCTTGCACTTGGGGAAGGCAGACAGCACAAGACCTTGCACTTGGGGAAGGCAGACAGCACAGAGCACTAAGGCAGACACCACAAGACCTTGCACTTGGGGAAGGCAGACAGCACAAGACCTTGCACTTGGGGAAGGCAGACAGCACAAGACCTTGCACTTGGGGAAGGCAGACAGCACAAGACCTTGCACTTGGGGAAGGCAGACAGCACAAGACCTTGCACTTGGGGAAGGCAGACAGCACAAGACCTTGCACTTGGGGAAGGCAGACAGCACAAGACCTTGCACTTGGGGAAGGCAGACACCACAAGACCTTGCACTTGGGGAAGGCAGACAGCACAAGACCTTGCACTTGGGGAAGGCAGACAGCACAAGACCTTGCACTTGGGGAAGGCAGACAGCACAAGACCTTGCACTTGGGGAAGGCAGACAGCACAAGACCTTGCACTTTTGCACTTGGGGAAGGCAGACAGCACAAGACCTTGCACTTGGGGAAGGCAGACAGCACAAGACCTTGCACTTGGGGAAGGCAGACACCACAAGACCTTGCACTTGGGGAAGGCAGACAGCACAAGACCTTGCACTTGGGGAAGGCAGACAGCACAAGACCTTGCACTTGGGGAAGGCAGACACCACAAGACCTTGCACTTGGGGAAGGCAGACAGCACAAGACCTTGCACTTAAGGAAGGCAGACACCACAAGACTTTGCACTTGGGGAAGGCAGACACCACAAGACTTTGCACTTGGGGAAGGCAGACAGCACAAGACCTTGCACTTGGGGAAGGCAGACAGCACAAGACCTTGCACTTGGGGAAGGCAGACACCACAAGACCTTGCACTTGGGGAAGGCAGACACCACAAGACCTTGCACTTGGGGAAGGCAGACACCACAAGACTTTGCACTTGGGGAAGGCAGACAGCACAAGACCTTGCACTTGGGGAAGGCAGACAGCACAAGACCTTGCACTTGGGGAAGGCAGACAGCACAAGACCTTGCACTTGGGGAAGGCAGACACCACAAGACTTTGCACTTGGGGAAGCAGACAGACAGCACAGGCAGACACCACCTTGCACTTGGGGAAGGCAGACAGCACAAGACCTTGCACTTGGGGAAGGCAGACAGCACAAGACCTTGCACTTGGGGAAGGCAGACAGCACAAGACCTTGCACTTGGGGAAGGCAGACAGCACAAGACCTTGCACTTGGGGAAGGCAGACAGCACAAGACCTTGCACTTGGGGAAGGCAGACAGCACAAGACCTTGCACTTGGGGAAGGCAGACAGCACAAGACCTTGCACTTGGGGAAGGCAGACACCACAAGACCTTGCCCTTGGGGAAGGCAGACAGCACAAGACCTTGCCCTTGGGGAAGGCAGACAGCACAAGACCTTGCACTTGGGGAAGGCAGACAGCACAAGACCTTGCACTTGGGGAAGGCAGACAGCACAAGACCTTGCACTTGGGGAAGGCAGACACTACAAGACCTTGCACTTAAGGAAGGCAGACACCACAAGACCTTGCACTTGGGGAAGGCAGACACTACAAGACCTTGCACTTGGGGAAGGCAGACACCACAAGACCTTGCACTTGGGGAAGGCAGACACTACAAGACCTTGCACTGGAAGCCTCTACTGAGAAGACCCAGCTACACTCTACCTAGAATTTTGTCTAAATACTAGAGGTTAGGATGATAGCAGAAGGCTCTCCCCCCACTCTGTACTCTCTGTCCATACTGCCGGCTTCAAGTAGGTAAATAACCCTACATGGATAGTAAACGTAGAATTATATTGCTGCCAGTAAAACTACAACCACCACCACTTATACTACTACTACTACTGCATCTACTACTACTACCATTTTCCACCTTGGTAGTTCATGGAACACAGTTTGATAGTTTATCACGGTGTTCAATCAACTAGGATAGATACTGAAGGTCACAGCCATCCCCTGCATCGTATCTTTTTTGCAGTTACTAAATAGGTATGGCTTTTGCATTTAAAGTTAAAAGGGCAAACTTTTTCAGTTGAATTAAGACAATAATATAGGAGACCATTATTAACACGAGGTTTCACCTGTATGAGGCTGTATGAAGCCTCGTGTGAATGAAACATGACATTAATGAAAGTCTTTTGTTGTGTGTGAACACTTCTACTCCGTGCTTCAGTTAAAGCTGACAAAAGATACAGTATTACACCTTTCTCGGAGTTTCATTCTGCTGTTATATTTTACCGACTCTCATTACGCTTAAATATTTCAACATATCTGAAGGTGCAGATTTGTTGAATATCTTAAAGTTCTGACCAAGGTTGTCTTGTAGTCTCTCTTACCTGAGACAGAACGGATTAAGTGCTTACATTCTTTTTCTCTTAACTAGATACCAGCTATGTTGTCCTGTGCACAATAATATTTCTACAGTTACATGATGCAACTTATACAGACGTAGCTGACATCAGTGACATACTGTATATATATCCCCTAGTTATGGAGAGCATTTCGGGCAGTTAGGTTAATTTTGTCCCCAGGATGCGACCTTCACTATCCAGCATATCTTCATGTTATATAATTTAGGGACGTATGATAGTACTTCGTGTAACAATGAGGTCCGTTAAGTAAGTTATAGGGAGTTACTATTTCTGATGTTTTGTGCTCGGAATCTCTAGCTATAAACACTAGTGTTGTTTAGTGGTTTATTGATCATAATGAGCACTCCAGGTGCTTAGCCTATCTCAACTAGTGGGTTTTCAGACATGACATATTATGTTCAACAGTCTTATAACTGTCTTAATCAGGTCTTAGTTGTGTGCCTTTTATTATGGCATCCATAGTTAATCGTATTCCTTCCTCACCCACCTCCTATTCTTCATCTACCACCACAATGATGCCTCCGTCATGACTTGCTGGCGGGTGTTTAGTGGGATGATTGGTGACCGAATGTTGTTAACGGGTACCAGAACGCAGCATGAGAGCGTAAGTATAGTGTGATGGTCGAGGGAAGGGGAGGGGGCAGGGAGGAGGGGTGAGGGCGACGGCTTCCGTTTTGATCTATGAGGGCTGGGGGTAGGGGGCTGAAGAGGGGGAATAACATAACACTATAAATATTACACAACGACCAATACACTCACACCTGACTAATGGAGCGGAAGCTGACTTCCCCCTCCCCCCTTCCCCCCTCCTTGTGCTAGTTATTCCAGACCCCCATTTAACCTCCTGTGGGGGGAGGGGTAAGGGAGGAACCGTTCATGGAGTGGAGAATGGGGGAGAGGGGCGGACGGCAGCTGAGGACTTAACGTGGGGTGAGAGCTTGTCTAAGGGAGACTTTTGGGAACTCACTTATACCCAGGACCCCCATGTTGAAAGGGAGGAGGAGGAACTCCCCCTTCAGCCAGGTCACTGTGGTAACTGATAGGTCTACAGGAAAAGAAGAATGGAAAGTAGGAGGAAGAAACGTTTCCGAGAGACGGCGGGAGAAATATATGAAGAAATAGGTGGGTGAGGAAGGAATACGATTAACTATGGATGCCATAATAAAAGGCACACAACTAAGACCTGATTAAGACAGTTATAAGACTGTTGAACATGAATATGTCATGTCTGAAAACCCACTAGTTGAGATAGGCTAAGCACCTGGAGTGCTCATTATGATCAATAAACCACTAAACAACACTAGTGTTTATAGCTAGAGATTCCGAGCACAAAACATCAGAAATAGTAACTCCCTATAACTTACTTAACGGACCTCATTGTTACACGAAGTACTATCATACGTCCCTAAATTATATAACATGAAGATATGCTGGATAGTGAAGGTCGCATCCTGGGGACAAAATTAACCTAACTGCCCGAAATGCTCTCCATAACTAGGGGATATATATACAGTATGTCACTGATGTCAGCTACGTCTGTATAAGTTGCATCATGTAACTGTAGAAATATTATTGTGCACAGGACAACATAGCTGGTATCTAGTTAAGAGAAAAAGAATGTAAGCACTTAATCCGTTCTGTCTCAGGTAAGAGAGACTACAAGACAACCTTGGTCAGAACTTTAAGATATTCAACAAATCTGCACCTTCAGATATGTTGAAATATTTAAGCGTAATGAGAGTCAGTAAAATATAACAGAATGAAACTCCGAGAAAGGTGTAAGACTGTATCTTTTGTCAGCTTTAACTGAAGCACGGAGTAGAAGTGTTTACACACAACAAAAGACTTTCATTAATGTCATGTTTCATTCACACGAGGCTTCATACAGCCTCATACAGGTGAAACCTCGTGTTAATAATGGTCTCCTATATTATTGTCTTAATTCGACTGTCTTCAAGAGGGAGCTGGACAGATACCTAAAGACGGTGCCGGATCAGCCGGGCTATGGTTCGTACGTTGGACTGCGTGCGGCCAGCAGTAACAGCCTTGTTGATCAGGTCCTGATCCACCGAGAGGCCTGGTCGTGGACCGGGCCGCGGGGGCGTTGATCCCCGGAATGCCTTCCAGGTAGGTACCTTACTAGTTTTAATGTAAGTAAACTACACGCCACAGTTCAAATCTGCATCGTTGTTTGATGACGTGAGGCTGATGAGAAGAGTTACGAACCTGAGAGTAGAGGAATACTGCTGCAGCAGCAGCGGCGACAGCAGCGGCGACAGCAGCGGCGGCGGCAGCAGCAGCGGCAGCGGCGGCGGCGGCGGCGGCGGCGGCGGCGGCGGCGGCGGCGGCGGCGGCGGCGGCGGCGGCGGCGGGGGGGGTGAATATGAAAATTGTATACAGT
This sequence comes from Cherax quadricarinatus, assembly GCF_038502225.1. Lineage (NCBI taxonomy): Eukaryota > Metazoa > Arthropoda > Malacostraca > Decapoda > Parastacidae > Cherax > Cherax quadricarinatus. Next base: position 82,466,647 of record NC_091292.1, on the reverse strand, counting down.
ACCGGCAGATATTGCTAACTCTTGTGTACTCGACTAAAGAAGTCTACTGTGTAGGCGAAAAGTTTTGGATACCTAACTGTTGCACATGTCTTACTTAAACTGCAGCAGGTCTAATGGCCCACGCTAGGCAGTTCCTTCTCAAAACTAACCATTCCCATGTATTCAACCTTTTCTCAACTTTTTTTTTTTGGGGGGGGGGGTTTGAAGTACCCAACGTTTTAGCTTCTATTACTCTACTTGGAAAATTCTTCCACGCGTCGTCGGTTCCTGTCTCATCGGTTCTTGTCTCGTCGGTTCCTGTCTCATCGGTTCTTGTCTCGTCGGTTCCTGTCTCATCGGTTCTTGTCTCGTCGGTTCCTGTCTCATCGGTTCTTGTCTCGTTGGTTCCTGTCTCGGGTTCTGTCTCGTTGGTGTCCAAAGTTTGAAAACCAACGGGACAGGCTACAAGAAAATTTATTCAGTCTACAAGTAAACTTGGTCGTCAGGCTACAAAAAACATGACACAAGCTGTAGAAAAACTTAGGTAACTCCATGAAGAAACAAACGAGGTCTGTCGGAAAGATGTCTCACTAAGAAAGCTTAAACAACCATCACACATAGTTAAAGTATAGAAGACTACGAACATGGGGAGGAAGAGTGTTACTGAACTGCTCAGTGTTGGTGAGGGGCTCTTGATTTAGGGAATTGGATCTGTGCTCCAGTTCCCCGAATTAAGCCTGAATGCCTTCCACATATCCCCCCCCCCAGGCGCTGTATAATCCTCCGGGTTTAGCGCTTCCCCCTTGATTTTAATAATAATAATAATGAACTGCTCAGTAAAGAACATCTCAACAAAGTTAGATTTTGTGGTCATAGCGGCTACTTTACTGCGCAACGCGTATCCAACCTTGGATTCTTCAATGTAATTTTAATTTTGAAGGGGGTGAACTGGTTAGCCAGTGGAAGAGTCAGATGACTAAAAGCTCCAGTGGTGGATCATCATATGATTGAGACTCGCGTCAGGAAACACTTGTCCTGTTTCCTGACCCGGGTCTTGCTTATCCATCCCTTAGCGCAAGAGTATATGGATACACACATGTCCTAGAAACTAGGCCAGGATTAATAGGAATAAATCTAGATTTATATCTACAGTTGTCTTATATGTTGCAAGCAAATTTACCATTATCATATTCAGGATATTTAACACATAATATGCCTGTGATCATATTTTTATTAATGAAATACCTTGTTATATCACATAGGTTATTATACTGTCTTTATATTTCTCAATAAATGGTCAATGAATCACATCATGGTCAAGTAATTGACTCATAAGACTGTCCACAAAATTTATATTTAGCTTAATCATCATCTGTGCGTCTGTAGTAGTCAGCCTAAACCTGGCTACTACATCAGTCAGTATCTCATTTTAAGTTGCTCCGTAATACTTATGATAGTAATAGACTTCCAACTGCATTCCCAGGATATTCAGATTTATTAACCCATCGTACTGTGGTTTATACTGTACATATTCCTTCAGTATAATTTTCTTTGGCTAGCCCGTCAACTGTATAATGAAGGAGCAATTCGATGTGTGATAGAATCCATAAAAACTATACATCAATTCTTTTTTCTGTTTTTCGAGTATCAGCACCTGGCTTCTCCAGTGAGCATGTTGTTAAGTCATTATGTGAGTCAAGAGCCTTCAGTGATGACACAGCATCAGTAATAATCAGAGTCAAGCTCAGGATTATAAGTTAACTTTAGTGCCATTAGATGTCAAACAACTCAGCTTGCAGTGTAGAAGCCCAGCTGTTAGTTTTTTTATGTCTAACTCAACATGGTTGCTATAGTTATATAGGGAGGTGACAACAAGAGCAGATGCAGCCCTGCCAGTAGACTCCTGCTTAGATGAATCAGTGTATATAATTTGTAACATGTTATTACTAACAGTTAAGAAGTTTCTTCTTAAGCCTGGAAGAGGAGTAGAGAAGCCCGGAAGGGGAGTGGAGGAGCCTGCCAGAGGGAGTAAATAAATACAGATCTAAAAGGGTTGTGAAAACATGCAGTCATTTTAAGTTTCATAACTTGCAAATGGCAAGTTATGATTTAAGGAAGTACTAGTGATGAGCTTCTTGGGAGGGACTTTAGGATATAAATATATATATCATCAGTGGAGGGGTGAAGTGCTCTTGTTGTCTACAGTGATGCAGTTCGTTCAGATTATGAGACTTAATATGACTGCATGCTTTCACAACCCATTTAGATCTGTATTTACTCCCCTGCCAGGCTCCTCCACTCCCTTTAAAAGATTCTCTACTCCCCTTCCAGGCTTCTCTACTCCACTGCCAGGGTCTCACCCCTGTCGGCCTCCTGCACTCCCCTACCAGGCTCTTCCACTCTCCTGCTGCCAGGTTCCTCCACTCTCCTGCTGCCAGGCTCCTCCACTCTCCTGCTGCCAGGCTCCTCCACTCTCCTGCCAGGTTCCTCCACTCTCCTGCTGCCAGGCTCTTCCACTCTCCTGCTGCCAGGCTCCTCCACTCTCCTGCTGCCAGGCTCCTCCACTCCCTTTAAAAGATTCTCTACTCCCCTTCCAGGCTTCTCTACTCCACTGCCAGGGTCTCACCCCTGTCGGCCTCCTGCACTCCCCTACCAGGCTCTTCCACTCTCCTGCTGCCAGGCTCCTCCACTCTCCTGCTGCCAGGCTCCTCCCCACCCCTGCAAAGCCTCTCCCCGCCCCTGCCAGGCTCCTCCCCGCCCCTGCCAGGCTCCTCCCAGCCCCTGCCAGGCTCCTCCCCGCCCCTGCCAGGCTCCTCCTCGCCCCTGTCAGGCTTCTCCTCGCCCCCGTCAGACTTCTCCCCGCCCCTGCCAGGCTCCTCCTAGCCCCTGCCAAGCTCCTCCTCGCCCCTGCCAAGCTCCTCCCCGCCCCTGCCAGGCTCCTCCCCACCCCTACCAGGCTCCTCCCCACCCCTACCAAGCTCCTCCTCGCCCCTGCCAGGCTCCTCCCCGCCCTTGCCAGGCTCCTCCCCGCCTCTGCCAGGCTCCTCCTCATCCCTGCCAGGCTCCTCCCCGCGCCCCTGCCAGGCTCCTCCTCGCCCCTGCCCACCTGCTCTGGGATAACTAGTCTCTCAGCAGGGTAGCGGACAGGTATCAACGGATCACCTGGCCTTAATTAGGATATTAGGCAAAACAGTCAAAATGCGTTTTCGCGCCATCACACCGCAGGATAAGTTGGCGGTAAATTTGTCGCGTTGCGTCGCGCAATGTGATCGTTGCGCTGCGAGCTTACTTCTAAATTCGACATTCCCAGCGATGTAATGCCAGATAATAAGCAATTAGCCTTAATTAATGGTTCTAATTGAAGCGGCCCCACAATCTAGATTTGCAGATGAGGAAGAATTTCTCATTGGAATTAAGGTCGAAAATTTGATGTTGCGCGCCAGATATCTGTCAGCTGGGACAAATTGGCGGTAAACTGCGGTGGCGGGCGATCCCTCCACCCTCCCCTCCACTTCCTCCACCTTCCCTTCCATTTCCTCCACCTTCCCCTCCATTTCCTCCACCCTTCTCTCCATACTCTTCCCTTCACACCCTCCCTCCCTCCATCCACCCTTCTTTCCACACCCTCAACCCTTCCCTTCACACTTTCCCTCCACACCCTCCACCCTTCGTTCTACACCCTTCCCTCCACTATTCCCTCCACCCTCCCCTCCATACCCTTCCCTCCATACCCTTCCCTCCATACCCTTCCCTCCATACCCTCCACCCTCCCTCCATAATTTCACACCCCAGCAGGGGGGGGGGGGTTATGCTGTCAACTACTTAACGCGAATTTTTCAAGAAATTCAAATTGAATTTTCTGTCCATCTGGCCGGCTCAGTTTTCCGAGCAGTGAGGAAGAGGTTACTGAGAGACCGCTGAGAGGCCATTGAGAGACCGCTGAGAGGTCATTGAGAGGCCATTGAGAGGCCGCTGGGAGGCCATTGAGTGAGCAAATCATTAGCGAGGTGGAAGGCCTGCCTCACTATAAATAGGATAATAGGGTAATGAGGAATGGTGCGGCTGTCCTGCCAGACTCCCACTGTACCACTGACTCGTTAGTTCAACCTGGGTAGTACCTTGTCACCAGTGGGAGAGAGGCAGAGAGAGAGAGGAGAGGAGAGTTTACTTAGGTACAGGTACACGTAAATACAGTTATACAATTATCATATATAGGATAACCCAAAGAGAGAGAGAGAGAGAACGAAAAGAGACCATCTCACATACTATATATAGCGAGACAGAACGAGAACAACCTTCTGCTTCCCCTCTTCCCTAACTCCCTCTCCCTCCCTCCCTCCCTTCCCATCCCTCCGGACTTACCCTTCCCCCGTTAAGGCTCAATTACATATTCCGTGTGGGTAGGCTTGTCGACCATAAAGCCATCCGTGGTTGGCCCCATCATCTCTCCGAGTCCTTCATTTGTTCAGTGTTTCCGCTTGAGTGGGCCCGTTTAGTGATTCTCGGTTAATTTCGGGGGTGCGGGGGTCTAATTGGGGCGAGGATGCCTTGTTTGGCTAGTGACGGGTGGGTGACGGGTCATGGTGGTTGGGGGCGGGTGAAAGAGGGTCGCTGCCGTCACCTCCGTCACGGCAGACAGCAGTGTTGTCGTCGGGTGTGTTTACAAGGAAGCTGAGAGCGCTACACGCATGACTGCTGATGTGTCCTGGCAGGTGTGTCTACGGCTGTTTTGGCTGTTGTGGCTTTTTATTGGCTAGGGCTGTTATGGGTGTGTCCTCAGCTGTCTTTCATGTTTTCGGCTGTCTTTAGTTTCTTCAGCTGTTTTTATTGTGTCTTCAGCTGTTTTGAATCCTTATCTTTTTGTTTGTGTGTTTTGAATGTGTTTGTGTGTCTACCTACCTGGAGGATTTTCCGGGGATCAACGCCCCCGTGGCCCGGTCCACAACCAAGCCTCCCGGTGGATCAGGGCCTGGTCAACCAGGCTGTTACTGCTGGCCGCACGTAGTCCAACGTACGAACCACAGTCCGGCTGATCCGGCACCGACTTTAGGTATCTATCCAGCTCCCTCTTGAAGACAACCAGGGGTCTATTGGTAATTCCCCTTATGCTTGGTGGGAGGCTCTTGAACAGTCTTGGGCCCCGGACACTTATGGTGTTTTCTCTTAGTGTACCAGTGGCGCCCCTACTTTTCATTGGGGGTATTTTGCATCGCCTGCCCAGTCTTTTACTTTCGTAGGGAGTGATTTCTGTGTGCAGATTCGGGACCATTCCTTCCAGGATTTTCCAAGTGTAGATTATGATATATCTCTCCCTCCTGCGTTCCAACGAGTGTGTGTGTGTGTGTGTGTGTGTGTGTGTGTGTGTGTGTGTGTGTGTGTGTGTGTGTGTGTGTGTGTGTATGTGTGTGTACTCACCTCACCTAGTTGTACTCACCTAGTTGAGGTTGCAGGGGTCGAGTTCTAGCTCCTGGCCCCGCCTCTTCACTGGTCGCTACTAGGTCACTCTCCCTGAACCGTGAGCTTTATCATACCTCTGCTTAAAGCTATGTATGGATCCTGCCTCCACTACATCGCTTCCCAAACTATTCCACTTCCTGACTACTCTGTGGCTGAAGAAATACTTCCTAACATCTATGTGATTCATCTGTGTCTTCAACTTCCAACTGTGTCCCCCTGTTGCTGTATCCCATCTCTGGAACATCCTGTCTTTGTCCACTTTGTCAATTCCTCTCAGTATTTTGTATGTCGTTGTCATGTCCCCCTATCTTTCCTGTCCTCCAGTGTCGTCAGGTCGATTTCCCTTAACCTCTCCTCGTAGGACATACCTCTTAGCTCTGGGACTAGTCTTGTTGCAAACCTTTGCACTTTCTCTAGTTTCTTTACGTGCTTGGCTAGGTGTGGGTTCCAAACTGGTGCCGCATACTCCAATATGGGCCTAACGTACACGGTGTACAGGGTCCTGAACGATTCCTTATTAAGATATCGGAATGCTGTTCTGAGGTTTGCTAGGCGTCCATATGCTGCAGCAGTTATTTGGTTGATGTGCGCTTCAGGAGATGTGCCTGGTGTTATACTCACCCCAAGATCTTTTTCCTTGAGTGAGGTTTGTAGTCTCTGGCCCCCTAGACTGTACTCCGTCTACGGTCTTCTTTGCTCTTCCCCAATCTTCATGACTTTGCACTTGGTGGGGTTGAACTCCAGGAGCCAATTGCTGGACCAGGTCTGCAGCCTTTCCAGATCCCTTTGTAGTTCTACCTGGTCTTCGATCGAATGAATTATTCTCATCAACTTCGTCATCTGCAAACATGGACACTTCGGAGTCTATTCCTTCCGTCATGTCGTTCACAAATACCAGAAACAGCACTGGTCCTAGGACTGACCCCTGTGGGACCCCGCTGATCACAAGTGCCCATTCTGACACCTCGCCACGTACCATAACTCGCTGCTGTCTTCCTGACAAGTATTCCCTGATCCAGTGTAGTGCCTTCCCTGTTATCCCTACTTGGTCCTCCAGTTTTTGCACCAATCTCTTGTGTGGAACTGTGTCAAACGCCTTCTTACAGTCCAAGAAAATGTGTGTGTGTGTGTGTGTGTGTTGCATGTGTGCCTGACCATCCTCACAGTATCTTCGAAATTGCTGGACGTCTCGGAATCATGTTGAGTGTTCATTCTTTGCAACACCGACCACTTCCTGCAAGGAGGAGGAAGCGCTAAACCTGTAGCATTCATGTCTTGGATTAAGAGGAGGCAGGCTAGGTGTGCAGGGGCGGCAGGCTAGGTGGACAGGGGTGGCAGGCTAGGTGAACAGGGGTGTCAGACTAGGAGGGCAGGGGTGGCACGCTAGGTGAATAGGGGTGTCAGACTAGGAGGGCAGGGGTGGCAGGCTAGGTGGATAGGGGCGGCAGGCTAGGTGGACAGGGGTGGCAGGCTAGGTGGACAGGGGTGGCAGGCAAGGTGGACAGGGGTGGCAGGCTAGGTGGACAGGGGTGGCAGGCTAGGTGGACAGGGGTAGCAGGCTAAGTGGACAGGGGTAGCAGACTAGGTTGGCAGTAATTGCTGGCTAGGTTGGCAGGGGCGGCAGGCTAGGTTGGCAGGGGCGGCAGGCTAGGTTGGCAGGGGCGGCAGACTAGGTTGGTAGGGGCTTCAGGCTGGATTGGCAGGAGCGGCAGACTACGTTGGCAGGGGCGGCAGGCTAGGTTGGCAGGAGCGGCAGGCTAGGTTGGCAGGGGCGGCAGGCTAGGTTGGCAGGGGCGGCAGGCTAGGTTGACAGGGGCGGCAGGCTAGGTTAGCAGGGGCGGCAGACTAGGTTGGCAGGGACGGCAGGCTAGGTTGGCAGGGGCGGCATACTAGGTTGGCAGGGGCGGCAGGCTAGGTTGGCAGGGGCGGCAGACTAGGTTGGCAGGGGCGGCAGGCTAGGTTGGCAGGGGCGGCAGACTAGGTTGGCAGGGGCGGCAGACTAGGTTGGCAGGGGCGGCAGGCTAGGTTGGCAGGGGCGGCAGACTAGGTTGGCAGGGGCGGCAGGCTAGGTTGGCAGGGGCGGCAGGCTAGGTTGGCAGGGGCGGCAGGCTAGGTTGGCAGGGGCGGCAGACTAGGTTGGCAGGGGCGGCAGGCTAGGTTGGCAGGGGCGGCAGACTAGGTTGGCAGGGGCGGCAGGCTAGGTTGGCAGGGGCGGCAGGCTAGGTTGGCAGGGGCGGCAGGCTAGGTTGGCAGGGGCGGCAGGCTAGGTTGGCAGGGGCGGCAGGCTAGGTTGGCAGGGGCGGCAGACTAGGTTGGCAGGGGCGGCAGGCTAGGTTGGCAGGGGCGGCAGGCTCCTTCATTAATGTAATATTCAGCTCTGAGAATCAATATTTATCATTTAAGTTTTCTTACGTTCACGATGTTGTTATATTCGTCAGGAAACGCTTTTTTGTTTTAAAATTCCCCAGTGAAGGTTGAGCAGTGTGTCAGTAACACACCTAGCTCTGCTGGGTGCGTCATCTTTGTAGCATTGTGTGCTCTTGTGGGTTAGAGAGTCACGTGATTTTCGCTCACCATGAGGTGCGCCAAAACGACATGTGTTCGAGTCCTCGGCTAGTCGCAGTGTTTACCTGGAGTTTACCTGGAAAGAGTTCCGGGGGTCAACGCCCCCGCGGCCCAGTCTGTGACCAGGCCTCATGTTGGATCAGGGCCTGATCAACCAGGCTGTTACTGCTGGCCGCACGCAGTCCAACGTACGAACCACAGCCCGGCTGGTCAGGTACCGACTTTAGGTGCCTGTCCAGTGCCAGCTTGAAGACAGCCAGAGATCTATTGGTAATTTCCCTTATGTATGTTGGGAGGCAGTTGAACAGTCTTGGGCCCCTGACACTTATTGTGTTGTCTCTTAACGGGCTATTGACACCCCTGCTTTTCATTGGGGGGATGTTGCATCGTCTGCCAAGTTTTTTGCTTTCGTAGGGAGTGATTTTCGTGTGCAAGTTTGGTACTCTAGGATTTTCCAGGTGTATATAATCATGTATCTCTCCCGCCTGCGTTCCAGGGAGTACAGGTTCAGGAACTTCAAGCGCTCCCAGTAATTGAGGTGTTTTATCTCCGTTATGCGCGCCGTGAAGGGTCTCCGTACATTTTCTAGGTCAGCAATTTCACCTGCCTTGAAAGGTGCTGTTAGTGTGCAGCAATATTCCAGCCTAGATAGAACAAGTGACCTGAAGAGTGTCATCATGGGCTTGACATCCCTAGTTTTGAAGGTTCTCATTATCCATTCTGTCATTTTTCTAGCAGTTGCGATTGATACAATGTTATGGTCCTTGAAGGTGAGATCCTCCGACATGATCACTCCCAGGTCTTTGACGTTAGTTTTTCGCTCTATTGTGTGGCTGGAATTTGTTTTGTACTCTGATGAAGTTTTAATTTCCTCATGTTGACCATATCGGAGTAATTGAAATTTCTCATCTTTGAACTTCATATTGTTTTCTGCAGCCCACTGAAAGATTTGGTTGATGTCCGCCTGGAGCCTTGCAGTGTCTTCAAGCAGATTCGGGTGTCATCTGCAAAGGAAGACACGGCACTGTGGCTTATATCCCTTTCTATGTCTGATATGAGGATGAGGAACAAGATGGGAGGGAGTACTGTGCCTTGTGGAACAGAGGTTTTCACCGTAGCTGCCTCGGACTTTACTCTGTTGACGACTACTATTTGTGTTCTATTTGTCAGGAAATATATATATATATATATATATATATATATATATATATATATATATATATATATATATATATATATATATATATATATTTATTATTATTATTATCACACTGGCCGATTCCCACCAAGGCAGGGTGGCCCGAAAAAGAAAAACTTTCACCATCATTCACTCCATCACTGTCTTGCCAGAAGGGTGCTTTACACTACAGTTTTTAAACTGCAATATATATATATATAATATATATATATATATATATATATATATATATATATATATATATATATTATATGTGTGTGTGTGTGTCGTGCCGAATAGGCAGAACTTGTGATTTTGGCTTAAATAGCAACGCTCATCTTGACATATAAGACAAACGAAAATTTGTGTATGCAATAATTTCGCCAAAATCATTCTGAACCTAACGAACAAAATATATTTCACTGTGTTTGTTTAGTATTAAATTATTGTAAACAAATTTCAGAAAGAACTTAATTTTAAATGAGTTCTTGCTAATTGACCAGTTTTACCTATTCGGCACGACGTGTGCGCATATATATATATATATATATATATATATATATATATATATATATATATATATATATATATATATATATATATATATATATATATATATATATTATAAAATGTCGTGCCGAATAGGTAAAACTTGCTATTTCTGCTTAAATAGAAACGCTCTTCTTGCCGAATAAGGCAAGCGAAAATTTGTGTATGCAGTAATTACGCAAAAATAATTCTGAACCTAACGAAAAAAATATATTTAATTGTGTTTATTTATTATTAAATTGTCAACTTATCTAAAATATATTTAGTTTGATTAGGCTAAATTAAATTCCGCTTGTTAAATAAAGTATACAATATATAATGTAGGGCGTAATGACAGTAGTTTGTTGAAGGACGTATTGGTAGATAAAAGACTGTTGAGTAGACTTCAGGATGTACATGTTCATTGTGGGGCTACAAATATATCAGATCACTTTTCAGTTGTTGCTACACTGAGAGTAAAAGGTAGATGGGATACAAGGGAAATAGAAGCAGCAAGTAAGAGAGAGGTGAAGGTTTATAAATTAAAAGAGGAGGCAGTTAGGGTAAAATATAAACAACTATTGGAGGACAGATGGGCTAGTGAGAGTATAGGCAATGGGGTCGAAGATGTATAGAGTAGGTTTAAGAATGTAGTGCTAGAGTGTTCAGCAGAAGTTTGTGGCTACAGGAAAGTGGGTGTGAGATTGGTGGAATGATGTAAAGAGAGTGGTAAGGGAGAAGAAGTTAGTGTATAGGGGGTTTTTACAAAGTAGAAGTGATGCAAGGAGGGAAGAGGATAGTGAGAGAAAAAGAGAGGTTAAGAGAGTGGTGAAGCAATGTAAAAACAGAGCAAACGAGAGAGTGGGTGAGATGTTATCAACAAATTTTGTTTAAAATAAGAAAGTTTTGGAATGAGATTAATAACTTGAGGAAGCCTAGGGGAGAAATGGATTTGTAAGTTAAATATAGGAGAGGAGAGTTAGAGGTATCGGGAAGATGGAGAGAATATTTTAAGGAATTGTTAAGTGTTGATGAAGATTGGGAAGCTGTGATTTCGTGTATAGGGGAAGGAGGAATAACATCTTGTAGGAGTGAGGAAGAGCCAGTTGTGAGTGTGGGGGAAATTCATGAGGCAGTGGGTAGAATGAAAGGGAGTAAGGCAGCTGGGATTAATGGGATAAAGATAGAAATGTTAAAAGCAGGTGGGGATATAGTTTTAGAGTGGTTGGTGCTATTATTTAATAAATGTTTGGAAGAGGGTAAGGTACCTAGGGATTGGTAGAGAGTGCGCATAGTTCCTTTTTATAATGGCAAAAGGGACAAAAGAGAGTGCAAAAAATTATAGGGGAATAAGTCTGTTGAGTATACCTGGTAAAGGGTATGGTAGTTATTATTAAAAGAATTAAGAGTAAGACAGAGAGTAGGATAGCAGATGAACAAGGAGGCTTTAGAAAGGGTAGGGGGTGTGTGGACCAGGTGTTTACAGTGAAACATATAAGTGAACAGTAATTGAGATAAGGCTAAACGGTTTTTTTGTGACATGGATTTGGAAAAGGCATATGACAGGGTGGGTAGGGGGACAATATGGCAGATGTTGCAGGTGTATGGTGTAGGAGGTAGGTTACTGATAGCAGTGAAGAGTTTTTACGAGGATAGTGAGGCTCAGGTTAGAATATGTAGGAGAGAGGGAGATTATTTTCCAGAGGATGTGTGATGTCAAGGATGTATGATGTCACCGTGGTTGTTCAATATATTTATAGATGGGGTTGTAAGAGAAGTGAATGCGAGGGTCTTGGCAAGAGGTGTGGAATTAAAAAGATGAAGAATCACACACAAAGTGGGAATTGTCACAGTTGCTTTTTGCTGATGACACTGTGCTTTTGGGAGATTCTGAAGAGAAGTTGCAGAGGTTGGTGGGTGAATTTGGTAGGGTATGTAAAAGAAGAAAGTTACAAGTGAATATAGGAAAGAGTAAGGTGATGATGAAAAGATTAGGTGACGAAAGATTGGATATCACATTGGAGGGAGAGAACGTGGAGGAGGTGAATGTATTCAGATATTTAGGAGTGGACGTGTCGGCAGATGGGTCTATGAAAGATGAGGGAAAAAGGGTGAGTGGTGCACTTAGGAGTCTGTGGAGACAAAGAACTTTGTGGAAGCAAAGAGGAGAATGTATGAGAGTATAGTTATACCAACATTCTTATTTGGGTGTGAAGCATGGGTGATGAATGTTGCAACAAGGAGAAGGCTGGAGGCAGTGGAGATATCATGTCTGAGGGCAATGTGTGGTGTGAATATAATACAAAGAATTCGTAGTTTGGAAGTTAGGAAGAAGTGTGGGATTACCAAATCCATTATCCAGAGGGCTGAGGAGGGGTTGTTGAGGTGATTCAGACATGTAGAGAGAATGGAACGAAATGACTCCGAGAGTGTATAAATCTGTAGTGGAGGGAAAGCAGGGTAGGGGTCGGCCTAGGGAAGGTTGGAGGGAGGGGGTAAAGGAGCTTTTGTGTGCGAGGGGCTTGGACTTCCAGCAAGCATGCGTGAGTGTATCTGATAGGAGTGAATGGAGACAAATGGATTTTAATACTTGACGTGCTGTTGGAGTGTGAGCAAAGTAACATTTATGAAGGGATTCAGGGAAACCGGCAGGCCGGACTTGAGTCCTGGAGATGGGAAGTACAGTGCCTGCACTCTGAAGGAGGGGTGTTAATGTTGCAGTTTTATAACTGTAGTGTAAAGCACCCCTCTAGCAAGACAATGATGGAGTGAATGATGAAAGTTTTTCTTTTTCGGGCCACCCTGCCTTGGTGGGAATCGGCCGATGTGCAGTATAAATAAAGCATATATACGCAAAACAAGCCATAGGGAGTGGAAATATTTAGCTCAAGTACTCTCACACTTCTCAATGTTGCAAGGGCAGCAACAGGAGAAATAAGGTAAGTTTTTTTTCAGTGTATGGTAGCGCGGTGGCACCAGCCAATATCTGAAGTAGAGAGGCCCAGCAGAATGCCAACCGATGGGCTCTGGTGGCCTGGTGGTTAACGCTCTCGCTTCACACGGTGAGTGCCTGGGTTCGATTCCCAGCCAGAGTAGAAACATTGGACGTGTTTCTTTCCACCTGTTGTCTATGTTCCCCATCAGTAAAATGGGTACCTGGGTGTTAGTCGACTGGTGTGGGTCGCATCCTGGGACACTGACCTAAGGAGGCCTGGTCACAGACCGGGCCGCGGGGGCGTTGACCCCCGGAACTCTCTCCAGATAAACTCCAGAAACACACTGGTCCCTCCACACTCCACTCCATATGGGGTCGGGTGGAGTAGGCCTCACAGTTTGCAAATAGCATGAGGTAAAATAACTAGGAGATAGTTAATGGCCAGCCCTAAGCTTCTAACTGCTGGGAACAGGTCATGTGATGAAGGAAGTTACATTACAATAGTGGATCATTTACATAATGCAGCTAATGTGAACAACTTTCTAACTAATGAAATAGAAAGAATAAATTTCTCATTTTGCCAACAGGTAATACCCGATGTCCCAGAACATCCTAGAATACTCAGGAAATACTCTGTCAATATGCCTGTGTGAATTCTCCTATTCAGGCTTTTCTTTTTTTATAATAACTAGGCAATTCCTGATTTTTCTTTTTGTAACGCCATTACAATATCATTATTATCCGCTACCATCTGTTGCTATCATTACCATTATAATATTACTAACAACGTAATTCAGTAAACCACTAAACTACTAGCAGTCAACTATGTGCACTTTGTACTGCTGTACCTTGACGGGTTAGGACCACAATAGGTCACTGCCTCTCTTTTGGGCTATCCTAGGATAATCGCACCTGTGCACCCATCCCTAGATGAACCCCCCCCCCATGCCTACTTCCTCACTACAGATGTTATATCACTGAGGTTGCAGTCTGTATTGCAGCACACTACCTAGAGCACCTGTAACATTACAATACCTGTATACCTGTATGAACTATATCGACGGCGGTCACGGCAGACCTAACATGTTAAATATCGACGTTTGTGACGGACTTAACAGGATGTTATATGTTATATCGACGTTTACGACAGGCGTACCGTGATTTTCAGTTTGCAGACTTGGGTCGAACATAGCTGAAACATCACGAAATCCCCGTGGCATAAGGAGCACTCTTGAGCTTTTGTATAACATTTAAGGCTGTGCACTTTAGACTCCACTAAATAACTATCGAGTTTGTACAGCCCATAATTTGAGTTATACACGGCATTTCTATCATGTTTCAAGAGGGAGGACTCGATTATGTTTCTTTCCATGATGGAACTGTTGGGTACAATTATCTGGGCGGCAGCCCATCCCGGTGGGTGATTGCAAGAGCTGACACCTAGCATGTCCTGATCGAGTACTAGTGTTGGGATAATGTAGTTTCCAGAGGTTTACCTGTCTGACCAATGTATTATTATTAGGTAGAGTTTTTTTAATCAATCTCTGTTTCAATGTCCCAGTGTTTTTAAAAGTCAGATATATATATATATATATATATATATATATATATATATATATATATATATATATATATATATATATATATATATATATATATATATATATATATATATATTAGTGCCTCACATAGGCAGGTCAAATTGTTATTGTATGTCAAGACCAATACATTTTTCCTCTCAGGTGTTTCCTTAGGTTCAGTCCTGTAGAAAGTCTTCCTAGCTGACAGTAGGGCCTTCTCAACAAAATCCCTGGGGTGTCTCAGTTTTGTTTCTATGTTAATTATCCTGTTTGTTTAATCTAAATACTCAGGACTGCAGATGCGCAGAGCTCTCAGGAACATTGTAAGAAAAACACTCATTCTAACCCTAGATTCATGATTGGAATAATAATGAATGTATGGCGAAATATTGTCGATCTTCCTGTAAACTGTAAATTTGAATATTCTGTCAACACAATGGAAGGGTAGAGTGTTATCTATTTCATGCTCTATTGTGAACTTAATAGAAGATACCAGACCATTAAGTCTAAGTTGGAACTCATCAGTGTTGTGATCTCGAGGCCAAAGGCAAAGAACATCATCTACGCATCTGAACCACCTGGCATTATTTGGGAGAATATCTTTAAGTAGTCTAGTCTCGTAGAATTCCATATACAGGTTACTGAGTAAGGGGCTGAGGGGATTTCTCATCGCCACGCCCTGTTTTTGAGCATACTACTTGCCTTCAAACACAAACTTGCAATCCATAACACAAAGTTCAGTCAGTTCAATAATTATATTCGTGGGGTAGGGCAGGAAGTAGTTTACTCGTTCCTCTTCAAGGTAGTGTTCCCTGGTTTATGAGTCTTAATCAACACACAAAGATACAGTGAAGTTGCAGACCTCGCTGACAGGTGTTTAATTAGCTCATCAATTGCCTTCAGTAATATTTTAAGACGGTTATTGAAATAGCTACTGACCTGGTCAAAGGTGTTCCTAACAAGCGGTTCGTAAGTTTCATTATCACTCAATAAATGGTTCATTTTACCTAAGTATTCAACTTTATCTAAAAATAACAATATTGGAGTTATCACCTCTAGAGAGATGCAAGGTCTGATGTTACTGAGCTCCTTGTATGTTTTAGTGAATCTTAATGGGCAGCTGGGGACCACCAGATGGAGTAAAGCCCCGTATACCATCCCTTTACATATATTAAAATATATCAGGCGTCAGGTCACCATGTTTTTCTAGCTTGCAGAAGGATTTTGCTATGTTTACGTAATTAACATCTTTAGTTGTTGGCGCAAAGTTTAATCCAAACCCGAATGCTGCCTGTTCTTCACTACTTAACTCTGTGCCAGACAAGTTCATTACAGACTCCGGATGTATGGACCAGCCACTCTGTGCTGTGAGGTTATTTAACTTCATCGTATGCATACGTTCGGTGTTCCCTTTGACTCTCCTAAGCTCACTATAAATATAATCAAGCAAGTAGTCTTGCCAACCTAAGGGAATCTTTTTAAAGAAAATCGTCTCGGCTCTCCTCATTTCTATGAAAAGCATTTTCTTTTCATATCGTACTAGTTCAATATTTTTAATAAGCAGTAACCTGTGTAGTTGATCAAACGGTGTAGTAGCCAACCTGACCAACCTGTTCTGCAGTAGCGATTTTGGTAGAATCTGTTCACTTAGGAATACTAATTTGAGTGCACCTTTATGGGCTTTGAGAAGTGAGCGTTTGTAGGAGGTAAAAGTCAGTCAGGGAAGGAAAAAGACGTGAGAATTGAGAGAAGAGTTAGCGTGTGGCATGGAAGTGCTTGAGCTAAAGATTTCAACCCTCCCCCCCCCCCCTCGTGGCTTGTCTTGCATTGTTAAGATTACCTGTGCGATTGTTTTGTGTGTGTGTGTATATATATATATATATATATATATATATATATATATATATATATATATATATATATATATATATATATATATATATATACACATACATACATACACACATATATCATCATAGTGTACCAGAAGTGCATAAATTAGATAACAGCGGGTGTTGTGATGCATGTGTTCCTGTGGGACTCCAACAGCAATAACTGGATTTATCAGGCGGTCATCAGAGAATCTTGTTCCCCAGATCGGGTTGACAACGTAGAAGAACATGGAGTGGTCAGAGGTAAATTAGAAGCAATGTGAGGCAGCAGGTGGGTGTGAGGCAGCAGGTGGGTGTGAGGCAGTAGGTGGGTGTGAGGCAGCAGGTGGGTGTGAGGCAGCAGGTGGGTGTGAGGCAGCAGGTGGGTGTGAGGCAGCAGGTGGGTGTGAGGCAGTAGGTGGGTGTGGGGTTGGTAAGATAATCCCAGCAGGAACATGAAGGCCGCAACTTCCTTGACGCATCACGTACTCTCAGCCTAAGAAAATTGACACCCACATGTAAAAATGAGTGCTTGCTCTCTCTCTCTCTCTCTCTCTCTCTCTCTCTCTCTCTCTCTCGCACGCACGCACGCACACGCACACACGCACACGCACACACACACTTGGAAGTTGAAAACTCAGATGAGTCACAGGGATGTTAGGAAGTATTTCTTCAGTCATAGAGTTGTCAGAAAGTGGAACAATCCAGAGAGTGATGTAGTGGAGGCAGGATCCATACATAGCTTTAAGAAGAGGTTTGATAAACCTCATGGAACAGGGAGAGAGCGGACCTAGTACCGACCAGTGAAGAGACGGGGCCAGGAGCTGTGAATCGACCCCTGCAACCACAATTAGGTGAGTACACACCCCCACGCACATTCAAAAAAATAGACGCACGCACTAAACTGCGCATCCAAACACAAAAAAAATACTGTCTTATAGACAAAAATATTTTACAATAACCGGTAGAAAGTTGAGGGAGGGACCAAGACCTGGAACTCAACCCTCGGACTCTTACACACACACACACACACACACACACACACACACA
>NC_091292.1:82412005-82444505 GCF_038502225.1 Cherax quadricarinatus | reverse complement strand
ACTGAACGCTGAGTCGTATGGGAATTTGAGTATTTCAGCCATTTCTTTATTTTCCTCAGTATATGTTCCATCCCCTGTAATCAAAAGCCCGATACTTGATGTTTCTGTATTTGACGCTATTATGTGCCGTACCAGATCTCCATTATTTGTGAGTATAAGGTCTCACAAAGGTCGGTAAATTTTTTTGAGTATTTCCCCAAAACAAATTTGTGTAGAGGGAAATTCCCCACAAGACTCCCCCAAACTCCGGAAAACACAGGAAAAAAAGCATTGAAATTCAAAATTGTTTATTGAATCAATTTGTGTGGAGATACAATCACAAGCTGAAAAGCATATATTTTACTCCATAAAGCAACTTTCAAAATAAACAAAATTAACGAAATAATAAAATGAAAAATAAACTGCGCGAAATAAAAAATTTAATTGAAAACATTTTCACTTCAGTTTTTGGAGAAGCTGAAGATTCTAAAATTTATTTGTTTGAAAAAATATAACTTTCATAATCTGCCTCGCTTGTTTAATTTTTTTTTTATTGAGAATTCATTATCACCGAGATTTTCATCTTTACCCCATTTGAGGTAATTACCGCGTGCCCGGCCGCCAGTGCTGGAGTCTAGAGTAGTGTGTACACTGGTCAGTTGTGATACTCGCCGGAGCCGAGGACAGACATGATAATATATACCTGGAGAGTGCTCCAGGGTCTGGTCCTGCACACTGCCATGACAACATACTGGAGTGAGAGAGATTTTGAGGAAAGGGTAGTGCTAAATAAACCCATTGAAAACCAGGGGGCTCCGTCTGCACAATGTGAGTGTAAGTACGTCCGGGGTCCCAGATTATTCTACATCTTCCTAGAAGATCAGAAACACTACAGGGACAAATGTAGAAATCTTCAAGAGGAAAGTGGACAAGTATTTTCACCAGGTGCCAGATCAACCAGGTTGTGATGGTTATGTGGGGCAGCGGGCCACCAGCAGCAACAGCTTAGTTGAGCAGGCAAACACCAAACGAGCCTGGCCCATGGCTGGGCTCATGTAGTAGAAAAACTCTCGGAACTCATCAAAGGTATATCAAAGGTATTATTTCCTAGCATAAGGCGAATTTGTTGCATATTTTTAGTAGTACAATTGAGTGAGGCTCTGGCTCCTGGTATTCTCTCTGCTGTTAGTCTCTGCTACTTCCATTTTTTTCGGTTTCTTAAATTGAGGTCATCAAACAATAAAATATTTGCTGCCGGGTTTGATAAGTTTTCAAGACAGTTGTCAAGTGTTCATTAGCTGATCATTGAACTGCTGGGAAGTTGCAACTGGTGGCTTATATACTAGTACAATAACTAGAGTTTGATTTTGCAAATTTAACCACCAAAACTTCGACTACATCATTCGTGATATTAAATAACTCTGCAAATATAAGTTATTCTTTAGCATACAGGCCAAACCCCACTTGTTTTTCTGTCACATCTAAGTAGACTGTACCCAAGTATCCGTGTTTCATTATTAGAGTAGCCTTTAATATTGGCCTACATAAAGGCTGCAAATATTGCATTCAACTCGTTTAGGAGACCACTGATGAACGGTATTTTGTTATTTCTCGGTTTAAGACCTTGAATATTTGTAAAGACAAATGATATGTTGCTTGTTGATGTGTTGGGGCCATTTCTGTTGCTTTTAATGTCTCCAGAGCTTGCCACTGTCCTTGTTTCCAGTCCCAGATAATTCCTAGTTGATGATATATTCTCACCTTTTTTTTTTGTCATTCTTTTCCATTTCCTGGTACTAAGAAAAGTCTGTGCTGTCTGTATGGTTGGAATTTTCATGTTCGATTGTACGTACGTGTTGTGTCTGGTTCCCTTCATGTAGAACACTGGACACTTTGTATCGTAGATTTGTTTAAGTGTTGAGTAATGGTACATTGTAGGGTGAGAGTGTGTGCAGGTCTGGGAATGACTTACTTCTTTATGAAAGAGACTGCGACATTTCTTTGGGTGATCGTATTGATATATTCCATTCCTGTTTCTGGTCTGTCTATATTTCCAGATATCCCAAGCGTACTGCTGACAAAGAATATAAAGGCACAATACCGTGACTGGAACGATAAACACGTAACCCGCACGTAGAAACTTATGACGATGTTTCGGTCCAAGTCGGACCGAAACGGTCATTAGTTTTTTCTCCTATACGCTGGTTATTTGTATATGGTGCAGACACACTGATGACGCTGTGTTATTATCTGGGTTAAATACCATTGCATTTTCAGTGATGTCAACTAGGACCGTAGGTTGTGACGAATACTGTACTGGAGGTGGAGGGGAAGATGATGAGGAAGACCTTTTTCCTCCCTCCCTCCATCCATTTCCTCCTTAAGAAGCAAAGATTTGAGGACCAAGATTTGTCCACAAAGATTTTTTACGTTATACCATGAATTAAGGAAAAGATCCTGGACTTCACCTTACGATACAAAACAAATGTGATAGTTATAATGGACAAGGTAGATTATAGTGGAAAAATGAACATGTTATTAAAAGACGGAGGAACTTACGTCCCCTTGACCTCCACCTGCCTCCTCCTCCTTCACCCTCCCCTGGCCTAATTACTCCCTTCCAATCTTCTCATCTCCTGTCTACTCTCTCCTCATTTCTTTCCCACCTTCCGAGTCTCTTGTTGTGCTCCCTCGTCTATTGTTAACCTCACAACAACAGTAACTTCTTGGGAGACATTCATGTTAGCTTCTTCACACATGCGACCTCTTTTGTTAACCTCCAACCACCTCTCTCCTCTCCTCACCAGTAATGACCTCAAGAAAGTTAAAACTGACTTGAACCTGACTGATTGCTTCAAGTGACTGCCTTGACTGAAGAAAACTGTGATTAAAAGATTGGTCATGAGTGACCAATCAACAGCAGCAGCAGCAGCAGCATGCTGCTGCTGCTGCTGCTGCTGCTGCTGCTGTTGATACAGCAAAAGATGTTGTAATAGTAACCCTTGTTTGTTGAAGGTGTTGGGCAGTAGGGTATTCTAGGTAATGGTGAGGTATTTTATGGTGTGGGTGGTGGTAGTTGTGGTGGCTGGTGGACTTTTGATCCTTGCTAATGAGCTGGACATGACACAACAGTCACCCCACCACCCACGGGGAGAGAGAGAGAGAGAGAGAGAGAGAGAGAGAGAGAGAGAGAGAGAGAGAGAGAGAGAGAGAATTGTTGTATATAAGAGCATACTGTGGAATGGGTAGAAGGAATGAAATGTGGGAGGATAGGCGAGGGGAGGGGGGGATAAGGGAAAGTGGGAAGGGTAATGAAGGGATGGATGGAGAGGGAGGGATGAAGTGGGAGGGAGGGAGAAATGGGCCTCTGGGTCTCTCGAGTGGTCAGGAGACCAATTTAGGGACGGTCCACCACTTCCGGTGGCCATCCTTCCTTTTGAGGTCCCAGTGTTGACCTGTCAGCGCTGACTCCAGGTGCTGGGGACTGTCCTGATTTATACTCCCTACCCTCCTCTCCCCTCATCTCCCTCCCCTCTCCTCCCCTCTCCTCCCCTCATCTCCCTCCCCTCTCCTCCCCTCATCTCCCTCCTCTCTCCTCCGCTCATCTCCCTCCTCTCTCCTCCGCTCGTCTCCCTTCTTTTTTTCCCTCCCTCACCTTCCCTCCTCTCAGTCCTCTCCCCCTGTTTCTTCGCTGTCCCTCCCTTTAATCCCTCTCCACTTCTCATGCTCCCTCTCCTCTCCTCCTCCTCACTCCCTCTCCTCTCTCTCCTCTCCTTTTTCTCTCTCTCCTCTTTCTCTCTCTCCTCGTTCTCTCTCCTCTTTTCTCTCTCTCTCTCTCTCTCTCTCTCTCTCTCTCTCTCTCTGATTCCCTCTCCCTTCTCGTCTCCTCTCTATCCCCTCATCGCCTCCCATCTAATCCTTTTTCCTCCTCTCTCTTCGTACCCTCTCCACTTCTCACTATCATTCCTTTCGCCTCCTCTCTACACCTCTCTCCTGCCCACCTCTCCGTGGGTGGGAGTTTATGAGAGAGATGAACAACCTTACCTTTGATATACCTTTGAAGAATTTCGAGAATGTATCTACTCTCTGAGCCCGGCCATGGGCCAGGCTCGCCTGGTACTCGCCTGGTCAACCAGGCTGTTGCTGCTGGAGCCCCGCTACCCCACATATCCATCACAGCCTGGTTGATCTGGCACCTGGTGAAGATACTTGTCTAGTTTCCTCTTGAAGGCTTCAACACTTGTTCCAGCAGTGTTTCTGATATCTTCTGATAAGATGTTGAAAAGTCTGGGACCCCGGATGTTGATACAGTGTTCCCTTATTGTCCCCACCGCACCCCTGCTCCTCACTGGGTTTATTTTACACTTCCTCCCATATCTTTCACTCCGGTATGTTGTTATGGCAGTGTGCAGATTTGGGACCAAGCCCTCGAGTACCTTCCAGGTATATATTATCATGTACCTCTCTCTCCTCCGCTCCAGTGAGTACATGTTCAAGACTTGCAGGCGTTCCCAGTAGTTTAGGTGCTTTACTGGCTCAATGTGATCCGTAAACGATCTCTACATTTGTTAATTTTACAAAAGGTTTGGGTTAAAGGTTCCCCTTTATTTAAAAGAAAGCAAATTGGATTCCTAAATTTTTGGCACATAAGGCCCTTTTCCCACCCCCAGATCATTTTGAAAGCATTTTATTTTTTGAGACATACAAGTAGGGAAAAGGATGAAGTTAAAACCATCTTTGGGCCCCGCATTTTTATTTTGATCAACAGACTTTTTCTCTTGATATATTATGAATGAAGTTCTGCTTTCTGCCCCTCTTGTAAAAAATTTCCCTGTCCCCAAAATGGATCCCAAGGGGGTGCAAACCCCAAAATTTTGGGCCCTTGACATAGCATTAAGGGCCCCCACATCCCCTGTGTTGGGAAAGGGTCCGCTGAAATGACAGATCTTCCCAGGATGGGTCCCGGCGAGAGATGGGGCTTTCCTGTTCTCTACTCTTCAAGGGAGTCGGATGAGGGAAAGGGGCAGGCAAACCAAAAAGAAATTGGGGGTCTCAAAGGGGGGCGTTTGACCCCGTCAGAATCTTGCCCCCACTGTCAAGCAGTGGGATGACGAAGTGCTGTAAAACTTTGCACATAAAAAACACACACACACACACACACACACACACACACACACACACACACACACACACAAAAAAAACCCCCCCTCTCTCTCTCTCTCTCTCTCTCTCTCTCTCTCTCTCTCTCTTTTCCCCCACACACACATTATTTTTATTATCAACTTTACCAAAGGGTGGGAAAAAAAAAAATTTTCCCCTTCATTTCCTCCTGTCTTAAAGGTGTTTCTATTTTTAACAAAACTTCACCTCTTGGAGTGGGCCTGTTTTCCCCCTCTCAGGACTCAAGCCCGGCCTCCCATTTCCTGATTTATTTTTCCCCCTCCAGCACGTCAATTTAAAAAAAACCATTTGTCTCCATTCACTCCCATCAAAACGCTCACGCATCCTGGAAATCCAAACCCCTCCACACAAAAACCCCCTTTACCCCTCCCCCAAACCCCTTCCCACCGACCCCCACCCCCCCTTCCCCACAGACTGATCCCGAAGTTTTCTTTTGTCCCTTCTCTCTCATGTCCAACCACCTCCCGCCCCTTTCCCCAGCCCCCCGGACAAATTTTGTAAACCCCCCTCTCCCCAACTAAAAAACAATTCTCCATTATTTCACCAACTTTCCTCAGACATGACATCTCCACTGCCTCAGCCTTCTCTCCTCAACATTCATCACCCCTTTCACACCCTATAACGTTGGTAAAATTCTCATCATTCCCCTCCCAAGGGAAAAATTTTCCCCGCTCCCAAGTACCACCTCCCTTTTTCCCCCATCAATTTATATTCCTCATCTTTTATGACCATCCCTTTTCCCTAAAAATCTGAATACGTTCCCCCCCTCCCTACTCTCTCCTCAATGTTTCAATCTTTCTCACCTAATCTTTTTTTTCCTCTAAAACCCTTTTTTGTATTCACCTTTAATTTTCTTCTTTTCACCCACCCAAAATTTATCCACAATCTCTGAGCTTCTCTTGAATCTCCCAAAACACAGTGTCATCACAAGAGCAGCTTTACAACTCCACCCCCTATGGTTTCTTTACCCTTTAACCCCCCCTCTTAAGACCCCCCTTTTCTTCTTTACCCCCTAAAATTTAAACAAACGTGACATCACACATCCCTTTCAAGGGCCCTTTTTGGGAAAAAAAATTTCCCTTTTTTACATCTCAAACGGCCTCACTTCCTCTAAAAACTCTTCTCCAGTAACCTACACCCTCCCCATACTTTTAACATCCAATTAATATATATATATATATATATATAATATATATATATATATAATAATTTTTATATATTATTCTTCCAATATAAAACTGGTAAATTAGAACTCATTAAAATTAACCCTTTCAAAAAATTTTTTATGTTTAAAAATTTTTTTCATTTTTTAATAAAATTTTTAATTTGCCAAAGAATCTTGAAAACCTTATTATAACAACCAATTTATTTTTTCAATAAATATATTTTAGGTTCCAATCTTGCTGTGGACTGGCAGATTTTGGAATCTATATTCTGAAAACGTTTCGCCAGCCAGTGGCTTCTTGACTCCAATACGGAAAAGAACAGTGGAAGATGAGTTTGAGGTACTCAGTCCCTCAGCCTGGAGTCGATGTGGTCAGTCCATCAGTCTCGAGAAAAATACACCATATGCGTGAAAACGTGGCGTATGTATTATAAATAGGCGAGTTGAAGCAGCAGGAGGCGGAGTCACCAGTGGAAAAATCTTCTAAAGTAGGTCGTGCCTAGAGGTCAGGCAAGAGTTGAAGAATTCCCTTTATCAAGATGCCAGGATGTTGTAGTGTCTGGTAGATATGTAAATGGTTTAGAAAACCGACAAATTGAAATATGAGATACTCGCGCAACATTTAGGTGTATCTGTTATGGAAACGTTTCGCCAACCAGTGACTTCTTCAGTCGTAGATCAATGGTTCAGAGAACCGACAAGTTGATAAATTAGACACATGTGCAAATCTTGGGTATCTTTATTGAGGAAACGTTTCGTCACTGTGTGGCGAAACGTTTCCTCAATGAAGATACCCAAGAGTTGCACATGTCTAATTTATCCACTTCTTCAGTCCAATACAGTGGTTTTGTGACTACCCCCCAGAGAAGTGCGCAGACTTTAACTATGTTGAGAACCTCTGGGATGTGATTAAGAGAGATCTAAAGGGAAGGATATGACACACACACACACACACACACACACACAAACACAGCTGGAGATCATCTCTGAGTTGTGGGGGAATTTACCCAATGAAACTCTGGAAAAAAGTGTCAGTCACTTCCTACACTGTTGAAGGATGTCCTATAACGTTAAAGGACGACCTATTTTGTGGTCGTGGCTTTAGGGCGAGCTGGCATTCTTTAATGACTAGCATTGTATGTAATTGTAATGTGTATGTGTGTGCAAAACAAGCCATAGGGGAAAGGAACACACTAACACTAGCTTAAGGCCTTTCACACTTTTCGTGCTTCTTCATGAGTTATGCATTGTTGCAAGACTTGAAACAAGTTCTGTACTGTTGAGATCGCTTGTTTGCGAGTGTACTGCGTATATATATTATATATATATAAAATGAGAGAGTGCGAGTGCTTGTCATTGAAGTATGCCGGGTGGAAGGCACCCAGCATACATCAGTGTTCAAAGTAATACCCTACTCTGGTAGGTTTGTCGATGAAACGATAAAAAATATGTTTGGCTTTTCAGCTCAAAGTAGGACGTCCCAGGATTCCCCAAGGCTACTTGCCGTGTCCTAGGTGCCTTCTATTTTTGTTTGAATGGTTTTGTGTTCGTGGCACCTCTTGCTTTGTGTGATCTTGAAGGCCAGATTTGGACAGTTTTGGCTATTGACGAATTAATATGGGCAGGAGAAAGTCGTTGACACACGAAACGATTGCAGAGATCATTGGATTACGTAAGGCACGCCATCGACTAAAGGAAATGGTAGAAACCAGCGATGTGTGTGAACGTCCAGTGAGGAGCTGGTTGTGTCGGTTCCTTGAGGACAGTGTTGTTGACATGCCCACCTGGAGGCTACCTGGAGGGCATTCCGGGGATCAACGCCCCCGTGGCCCGGTCCATGACCAGGCCTCCTAGTGGATCAGAGCCTATCAACGAGACTGCTGGCCGCACGTAGTCCAATGTACGAACCACAGCCCGGCTGATCTGGTACTGACTTTAGGTATCTGTCCAGCTCCCTCTTGAAGACAACCAGGGATCTATTGGTAATTTCTCTTATTGCTGGTGGGAGGCTGTTGAATAGTCTGGAGTCCCGGACACTTATTGTGCTCTCTCTTACTGTACCAATGGCGCCCCTACTTTTTAGTGGGGGTATGTTACATCGCCTGCCAAGTCTTTTGCTTTCGTAGGAAGTGATCTGTGTGTGCAGATTAGGGACCAATCCCTCCAGAATCTTCCAAGTGTAGATTATATCTCTCTCTCGCCTGAACTCCAGTGAGTACAAGTCAAGTGCTTCCAGGCGTTCCCAGTAGTTAAGATGTTTGATGGAACTTACATGTGCAGTAAATGTTCTCTGTACATTGTCTAGATCTGCAATTTTACCTGCCTTGAATGGGAATGTTAATGTACAGGAGTATTCTAGCCTAGAGAGAGAACAAGTGTTTTAAAAAGGATCATCAGTGGCTTAGCATCTCTTGTCTTGAATGTTTTCATTATCCATCCTATCAGTTTCCTCGCAGATGTGATAGTGGCATTGTTGTGGTCCTTGAAGGTGAGATCTTCGGACATTACCACTCCCAGGTCCTTCACATTACTTTTCAGCCCTATTGTGTAATTTGAGTTTGTAGTATACTCAGTCCTAGTTATTATATATTCCTCCAGTTTTTCCATAACGGAGTAGTTGGAATATGTCTTCATTGAACATCATATTGTTCTCCGGAGTTGCTGAACACCACAAATGAGGTAGTTGAAGTTCTATCAATAAAGATCGAGAGCCAAAACCTAGTCATTGTGGTTGTATACAAGCCACCAGGTGCAACCTCACAACAGTTCAAGGAACAGCTACTGAAAATTGATTACTGTTTGGAAAACCTTCCAGCTCCATCCCCAAACATCTTGCTGCTTGGTGATTTCAACCTAAGGTATACAAAATGGAAGAATGTAGCAAATAATGTTATAGCTGAAACAATCCCCGGTGGTAGCGCAGATGAAAGGTCACACACACATGAGTTACTAAGTCTCTGCGAAAAACACACCTTAAGCCAGCAGATAGTGGAGCCAACAAGACTAGAAAACACACTTGACCTTCACATATAATGAGGACCTGATAAGAGACATAAGAATATCAAAAACAACTAATTCCGATCACAACCTAATCGAAGTCCAGACGTACATGCATAGGTGTCCTGATCAGCAGAATGCATGTACCTGTGAAGGTGTCTTCACAAAATACAACTTCAACAACAAGAACATCAACTGGGACCAGGTAAACCATGTCCTAAACGAAACATGTTGGGAAGATGTCGACATACAGGGCAATGAACAGGCAGACACTGCTGCGCGGTCAGCAGTACATGACCTACCAATTTCCTATCGAGGTGTTCCATTTCTTGACTATTTTGCTGCAATAGCTACCCACCTTCGCACCCGTTGGCAACAACGTTGGTCAACTCTGCTCGGTAACAAACTTCATTCTATTAAACCGAGCATAGGTTACTGGCCGTCTTCTTGTCATCAGTGCCGAGGTTGGGAGACCACTCTCTCCCGCCTTCGCATTGGCCACACTCGTCTTACTCATGGGTATCTCATGGAGAGGCACCCTGTTCCTCTCTGTGAGCATTGTCAAGTTCCAGTATCGATTAGCCACATTCTGTTAGACTGCCCTCTCTATCAACGAGCACGCAGAATTTACCTCCAACGTCGTCTTCGTTCTACTACTCTCTCTTTACCTTCCCTTCTTGCTGATGGACCCTCCTTTAATCCTGACTCTCTCATTGACTTCTTGACAACGACTGATTTACTCCACAAACTCTGATGATACTTTTCGCACTCCCCTCAGCCCTTTCTAGTTCAGTCTCTTGCTGCCCTTTACCCTTTCACCATCCACTGCCCCGCTGTTATCCGTAACCTATTACTCATCCATCTCCCTTTTGCCACCTGATGCCCTCGCTTCCTTCCTGCCCTGCAGCGCTGTATAGTCCTTGTGGCTTAGCGCTTCTTTTTGATTATAATAATAATTGGGAAGATGTCTTAAATGACATGGATCCAAACCAGTGCCTTGAAAGGATCAACTTCCTGGCAGCCGAAGCATGTTCTAGGCATATTCCCCTAAGAAAGAAGAAGAGCAGGAGTAAACTGGAGAGAGAAAGACACTCCCTCTACAGAAGACGATGAAGAGTCACTGAGCTCCTCAGGAGTGCTAGAATATCTGATACACGAAAGGAGGCGCTGACCAGGGAAGTGGAAACTATCGAACCTAAGTTAAATGACTCTTACAGGAACCAGGAGAGGCAGGAGTAGCTTAAAGCTATTAGTGAAATTGAAAGAAATTCAAAATATTTCTTTTCATATGCCAAAAACAAGGCAAATACCACATCTAGTATCGGGCCCTTACTCAGACAGGATGGAACTTACACAGATGACAATAAGGAAATGAGTGAAATATTGAAATCCCAGTACGACTCTTGTGTTTAGTGAACCACTAATCGGTCTGAGGATCGACGACCCAAATGATTTCTTCATGAATGAGCCTCAAAACTCCATAAATGTATGCCAGATTTCCGAGATTACCCTAACCCGGATAGATTTCGAAAAAGCCATTGACAACATGCTTATGCACTCAGCCCCGGGCCCAGACTCGTGGAACTCTGTTTTATTAAGAACTGCAAGAAGCCCCTCTCGTGTGCCCTAAGTACACTATGGAGGAGGAACTTGGACATGGGTGAAATTCCACAGTCACTTAAAAGAACGGATATAGCCCCACTCCATAAAGGTGGCAGCAAAGCATTAGCTAAGAACTATAGACCAATAGCTCTGACATCCCACATCATAAAAATCTTTGAAAGAGTGCTAAGAAGCAGGATTGCAAATCACCTGGATTCCCAAAATCTGCACAGTCCAGGGCAACATGGGTCAGGGCAGGTCGCTCCTGCCTCTCACAACTACTGGATCACTATGACATGGCCTTGGATGCACTGGAAGAAAATCAGAATGCAGATGTAATATACACAGACTTTGCAAAAGCATTTGACAAATGCGATCATGGCGTAATAGCCCATAAAATACGTGCTAAAGGAATAACTGGGAAAGTGGGGAGATGGATCTTCAACTTCCTAACAAATCGAACACAGAGTAGTGGTCAACAGAGTTAAATCGGAGGCTGCCATAGTGAAGAGCTCAGTTCCACAAGGCACAGTACTCGCCCCCATCTTATTCCTTATCCTCATATCAGACATAGACAGAGATATACACCACAGCACCGTATCATCCTTTGCGGATGATACTAGGATCTGCATGAGGCTGTCATCTGCTGAGGACGCGGTTAACCTCCAAGAAGATATAAACAAAGTTTCCCAGTGGGCAACGGTAAACAATATGATGTTCAATGAGGACAAATTCCAACTACTCCGTTATGGAAAACTGGAGGAGATAATAACTAGAACAGAGTATACTACTGACTCCGGCCCTACAATAGAGTGGAAAAATAATGTAAGGGACCTGGGAGTAGTAATGTCTGAGGATCTCACTTTCAAGGATCACAACAGTGCCACGATCGCACATGCAAAGAAAATGATAGGATGGATAATGAGAACTTTCAAAACGAGAGATGCCAAGCCAATGATGATCCTTTTCAAATCACTTATTCTCTCTAGGCTGGAATACTGCTGTACATTAACATCTCCATTCAAAACAGGTGAAATCGCAGATCTAGAGAGTGTACAGAGATCCTTTACTGCACGTATAAGTTCTGTCAAGCACCTTAACTACTGGGAACGCTTGGAAGCACTTGACTTGTACTCGTTGGAACGCAGGAGGGAGAGATATATCATAATCTACACTTGGAAAATCTTGGAAGGAATGGTCCCAAATCTGCACACAGAAATCACTCCCTACGAAAGTAAAAGACTGGGCAGGCAATGCAAAATGCCCCCAATAAAAAGTAGGGGCGCCATTGGTACACTAAGGGAAAACACCATAAGTGTCCGGGGCCCAAAACTGTTCAACAGCCTCCCATCAAACATTAGGGGAATTGCCAGTAAGCCCCTGGCTGCCTTCGAGAGAGAGCTGGACAGATACCTTAAGTCAGTGCCGGATCAGCCGGGCTGTGGCTCGTACGTTGGACTGCGTGCGGCCGGCAGTAACAGCCTAGTTGATCAAGCCGTGATCCATCGGGAGGCCTGGTCATGGACCGGGCCGCGGGGGCGTTGATCCCTGGAATAACCTCCAGGGAAGCCTCGAAAAGCTTCCACACTAACGTTAACTGTAATAACGTGCCTAGAATTGCCCAAATCTTTGACGCAGTGCGGTGCAAGGTTTGCATGCAAGACAGTACTGCTTGCCACACCGCGAAATATGTTGCTCAGTGGCTTCACGCCTTGAGGTACTAGTCTTCGATGACTGGCCGGGATATTCCCCAGACTTGAGCCCCACTGAGAACCTCTGGGCTGTGATTGACAGAGATCAACGAGAGGAAGGAAATCAACGCATGGTCACGGCTGATTTCCTTCCTCTCGTCATGGGGAAATTGACCCCAATGAAACCCTCAAGGATGTCCTAAAGCAAAGGGACAACCTATTCTGTGGTCTTGGTTTTAGTGGTGAGGGCCAGGGTGTATGTTTGTGGGGGAAGGGGGAGTGATCATTGCATCCTTCCATGGAAACAAGTGGATCTATAGAGAGAAATACTGCATACGACCGAGACTGGAACCCAGGTTCCAGCTCTTCATCATTGGAGGGAAGTAGAGACCTGACACCTGAGTCCACTACACTACCACGCCACATAACTTCATGAGGCCAGCACAGCTGCTAGCCATGTTACTAGCTCAAGACAAGCACATTCACGGTGTACATCCCGCTTATATCCTCCTCCTTTATGTCCATTATTTAAAAGTATAAATATCAATGCATCAACGAAAACAAGTGGATCTATGGGACACAATATATGGGATAATTGAGCATGGGAGACCATTTAACATACGAGACACTTTAACGTAGGATATAATTTTGGCTTTGTTTAGCATGGGAGATAATTTTGACTTTGTATAGCATGTGATATAATTTGGCTTTATTTAGCACGGGAGACAGTTTAGAAAGGAAGACAGTTTAGCATGGGGCACGGGTATACAGAAAAGTCGTGGCAGCAGTGCCATCTCTGTTTCCCCTCTCCCTCTCTCTCTCCCTTTCCCTCTTTCCCTTTCCCTCTTTCCCTTTCCCTCTCCCTCTCTCCCTTTCCCTCTCCCCCTCCCGTGTAATGACCACTTGCCCAGCGCTGCTACTACCATTACTACTACCACTGAGACAACCACTTAAGCCCGGCTGTTACCTTGTTAAGTAATTGCTGATAGTAGCTGTTAGGTAGGGGAGAGGGAACGGGGAGACGGGTGAGTGGTAATGGGAGGGTTACGGGTGGGTATGGGGAAGAGGGAGGTGTGGGAACTCGTAATCGCAGAGAGGGGAAGAGAAAGGGAGAGAGAGAGAGATGGCGTTGGTGTAGGTGTATGTAAGAGAATACTATAAAGGAAAATCCTGGGATAAGAAGTGTGAAATACTTGAAGGATGCTGTCGGGGAGGTGGGGGCAGCGCCCCCGCGCCCCACTCTTAAACTAGGCCTGGTGGGTCAGGATCTTGTTAACTGAGGTCTTGATCCACCAAACCATAGCAAACCAAAACCTGGCTGGTGAGGAACTTGTCCAAGTTCCATCATGAAAACAACCAGGGGTCTATCAGTAGTACCCCTTTTGTATGATGGGGAGCTGAATAATAGTCTTGGTCCCACTGAACTTGTTTGCTTTGTCTCAGTGTACTCGTGACACCCGCGCTTTTCACTGGGGGGTATTTCTCACCGTCTGGCGAACCTCTGTGTGGAAATTTGAGACCAGTTCCTCTAGGATTTTCCAGATGTAAATTATGAGTAAAGGTTAAGGAACTTCAAACACTTGCCAGTGTGAGACAAGGAAAGAGACGGGTTAAGGAAATTGGGTGAGGGAAGGGATGGGTGAAGGAATGAAGGGAGGGCTTGAGGGAAGGCAGTGGAGAGCTTTGCAAGGTAAGAAAAATAAATGGTTGGGGAGGTAAATGAAGGGAGAAGTGGGGTGTGATAGATGGGTTGGTAATAGGGGAAAGGACGGGGGGTCCGGGGAGCAAGGACTAAATGAAGATGGAAGGGGCGGTAAGACTGAGAGAAAGTTAGGAAAAGCAAGAGAAGCTAAAGAGCTATGACCGAGGATGAGGGAGCAAAACTTAAGGGAGAGGGAGCTAAGACTGAGTTAGGAGGAGAAGAGTGAGAGCATCTAGGAGGGAGAAATCCTAAAAGATGATTAATTATTGAAAGAGAACGCTGAAGAATGCACATGAGAAGGAGGTTACAAAACTGCTTACAAACGAGCACGTGAGACAACGAAGGAAGGATAACAACAACAACAGGAAATAACCAATACCGAGCAGTGCAAAACAAACAAAAGGAAAAATACTAAGAAATAGTAAATGCTAAATATTTCTACACGTATCTCTAAACTCCAGTAAAAAAACTAGAGAAAAACAAGTGTGAATCATTGTTCATCAGCACCAGTATGAATCATTGTTCATCAGCACCAGTATGAATCATTGTTCATCAGCACCAGTATGAATCATTGTTCATCAGCACCAGTATGAATCATTGTTCATCAGCACCAGTATGATTCATTGTTCATCAGCACCAGTATGAATCATTGTTCATCAGCACCAGTATGAATCATTGTTCATCAGCACCAGTATGATTCATTGTTCATCAGTACCAGTGTGAATCATTGTTCATCAGTACCAGTATGAATCATTGTTCATCAGTACCAGTATGAATCATTGTTCATCAGCACCAGTATGAATCATTGTTCATCAGCACCAGTATGATTCATTGTTCATCAGCACCAGTATGAATCATTGTTCATCAGCACCAGTATGAATCATTGTTCATCAGTACCAGTGTGAATCATTGTTCATCAGTACCAGTATGAATCATTGTTCATCAGTACCAGTGTGAATCATTGTTCATCAGCACCAGTATGAATCATTGTTCATCAGTACCAGTGTGAATCATTGTTCATCAGTACCAGTATGAATCATTGTTCATCAGCACCAGTATGAATCATTGTTCATCAGCACCAGTATGAATCATTGTTCATCAGCACCAGTATGAATCATTGTTCATCAGCACCAGTGTGAATCATTGTTCATCAGCACCAGTATGAATCATTGTTCATCAGTACCAGTGTGAATCATTGTTCATCAGCACCAGTATGAATCATTGTTCATCACCAGTATGAATCATTGTTCATCAGCACCAGTGTGAATCATTGTTCATCAGTACCAGTGTGAATTATTGTTCATCAGCACCAGTGTGAATCATTGTTCATCAGCACCAGTATGAATCATTGTTCATCAGCACCAGTATGAATCATTGTTCATCAGCACCAGTATGAATCATTGTTCATCAGCACCAGTATGAATCATTGTTCATCAGCACCAGTATGAATCATTGTTCATCAGTACCAGTGTGAATCATTGTTCATCAGTACCAGTGTGAATCATTGTTCATCAGTACCAGTGTGAATCATTGTTCATCAGTACCAGTATGAATCATTGTTCATCAGTACCAGTATGAATCATTGTTCATCAGTACCAGTATGAATCATTGTTCATCAGCACCAGTGTGAATCATTGTTCATCAGTACCAGTATGAATCATTGTTCATCAGTACAAGTGTGAATCATTGTTTATCAGTACCAGTGTGAATCATTGTTCGTCAGTACCAGTATGAATCATTGTTCATCAGTACCAGTGTGAATCATTGTTCATCAGCACCAGTGTGAATCATTGTTCATCAGTACCAGTGTGAATCATTGTTCATCAGTACCAGTGTGAATCATTGTTCATCAGTACCAGTATGAATCATTGTTCATCAGCACCAATGTGAATCATTGTTCATCAGTACCAGTATGAATCATTGTTCATCAGTACCAGTATGAATCATTGTTCATCAGTACCAGTATGAATCATTGTTCATCAGTACCAGTGTGAATCATCGTTCATCAGTACCAGTGTGAATCATTGTTCATCAGTACCAGTGTGAATCATTGTTCATCAGTACCAGTGTGAATCATTGTTCATCAGCACCAGTATGAATCATTGTTCATCAGCACCAGTATGAATCATTGTTCATCAGCACCAGTATGAATCATTGTTCATCAGCACCAGTATGAATCATTGTTCATCAGCACCAGTATGAATCATTGTTCATCAGCACCAGTATGAATCATTGTTCATCAGTACCAGTATGAATCATTGTTCATCAGCACCAGTATGAATCATTGTTCATCAGTACCAGTATGAATCATTGTTCATGGGTACCAGTATGAATCATTGTTCATCAGCACCAGTATGAATCATTGTTCATGGGTACCAGTATGAATCATTGTTCATCAGTACCAGTATGAATCATTGTTCATCAGTACCAGTATGAATCATTGTTCATCAGCACCAGTATGAATCATTGTTCATCAGTACCAGTGTGAATCATTATTCATCAGCACCAGCATGAATCATTGTTCATCAGTACCAGTATGAATTGTTCATGGGTACCAGTATGAATCATTGTTCATCAGCACCAGTATGAATCATTGTTCATCAGCACCAGTATGAATCATTGTTCATCAGTACCAGTGTGAATCATTGTTCATCAGCACCAGTGTGAATCATTGTTCATCAGCACCAGTGTGAATCATTGTTCATCAGCACCAGTATGAATCATTGTTCATCAGTACCAGTATGAATCATTGTTCATCAGTACCAGTATGAATCATTGTTCATCAGTACCAGTGTGAATCATTGTTCATCAGCACCAGTGTGAATCATTGTTCATCAGCACCAGTGTGAATCATTGTTCATCAGCACCAGTATGAATCATTGTTCATCAGTACCAGTATGAATCATTGTTCATCAGTACCAGTATGAATCATTGTTCATCAGTACCAGTATGAATCATTGT
The DNA here is from genome assembly GCF_038502225.1 of Cherax quadricarinatus. Classification (NCBI taxonomy): domain Eukaryota; kingdom Metazoa; phylum Arthropoda; class Malacostraca; order Decapoda; family Parastacidae; genus Cherax; species Cherax quadricarinatus. The sequence goes on along the minus strand of NC_091292.1, from coordinate 82,427,227 downwards.
TCATCAGTACCAGTATGAATCATTGTTCATCAGTACCAGTGTGAATCATTGTTCATCAGTACCAGTATGAATCATTGTTCATCAGTACCAGTATGAATCATTGTTCATCAGCACCAGTATGAATCATTGTTCATCAGTACCAGTATGAATCATTGTTCATCAGTACCAGTATGAATCATTGTTCATCAGCACCAGTATGAATCATTGTTCATGGGTACCAGTATGAATCATTGTTCATCAGTACCAGTATGAATCATTGTTCATCAGTACCAGTATGAATCATTGTTCATCAGCACCAGTATGAATCATTGTTCATCAGTACCAGTGTGAATCATTATTCATCAGCACCAGTATGAATCATTGTTCATCAGTACCAGTATGAATCATTGTTCATGGGTACCAGTATGAATCATTGTTCATGGGTACCAGTATGAATCATTGTTCATCAGCACCAGTATGAATCATTGTTCATCAGCACCAGTGTGAATCATTGTTCATCAGTACCAGTGTGAATCATTGTTCATCAGTACCAGTGTGAATCATTGTTCATCAGTACCAGTGTGAATCATTGTTCATCAGTACCAGTGTGAATCATTGTTCATCAGTACCAGTGTGAATCATTGTTCATCAGCACCAGTATGAATCATTGTTCATCAGCACCAGTATGAATCATTGTTCATCAGTACCAGTATGAATCATTGTTCATCAGCACCAGTATGAATCATTGTTCATCAGCACCAGTATGAATCATTGTTCATCAGCACCAGTGTGAATCATTGTTCATCAGCACCAGTGTGAATCATTGTTCATCAGTACCAGTGTGAATCATTGTTCATCAGCACCAGTATGAATCATTGTTCATCAGCACCAGTATGAATCATTGTTCATCAGCACCAGTATGAATCATTGTTCATCAGCACCAGTATGAATCATTGTTCATCAGCACCAGTATGAATCATTGTTCATCAGTACCAGTGTGAATCATTGTTCATCAGCTCCAGTATGAATCATTGTTCATCAGCACCAGTATGAATCATTGTTCATCAGTACCAGTGTGAATCATTGTTCATCAGCACCAGTATGAATCATTGTTCATCAGCACCAGTGTGAATCATTGTTCATCAGTACCAGTATGAATCATTGTTCATCAGTACCAGTGTGAATCATTGTTCATCAGTACCAGTATGAATCATTGTTCATCAGTACCAGTATGAATCATTGTTCATCAGCACCAGTATGAATCATTGTTCATCAGTACCAGTGTGAATCATTGTTCATCAGCACCAGTATGAATCCTTGTTCATCAGTACCAGTGTGAATCATTGTTCATCAGTACCAGTATGAATCATTGTTCATCAGCACCAGTATGAATCGTTGTTCATCAGCACCAGTATGAATCGTTGTTCATCAGTACCAGTATGAATCATTGTTCATCAGCACCAGTATGAATCATTGTTCATCAGTACCAGTATGAATCATTGTTCATCAGTACCAGTATGAATCATTGTTCATCAGTACCAGTATGAATCATTGTTCATCAGCACCAGTGTGAATCATTGTTCATCAGCACCAGTATGAATCATTGTTCATCAGTACCAGTATGAATCATTGTTCATCAGCACCAGTATGAATCATTGTTCATCAGTACCAGTATGAATCATTGTTCATCAGTACCAGTATGAATCATTGTTCATCAGCACCAGTGTGAATCATTGTTCATCAGCACCAGTGTGAATCATTGTTCATCAGTACCAGTATGAATCATTGTTCATCAGTACCAGTATGAATCATTGTTCATCAGCACCAGTGTGAATCATTGTTCATCAGCACCAGTGTGAATCATTGTTCATCAGCACCAGTATGAATCATTGTTCATCAGTACCAGTATGAATCATTGTTCATCAGCACCAGTGTGAATCATTGTTCATCAGCACCAGTATGAATCATTGTTCATCAGTACCAGTGTGAATCATTGTTCATCAGTACCAGTATGAATCATTGTTCATCAGTACCAGTGTGAATCATTGTTCATCAGCACCAGTATGAATCATTGTTCATCAGTACCAGTGTGAATCATTGTTCATCAGTACCAGTATGAATCATTGTTCATCAGTACCAGTATGAATCATTGTTCATCAATCCACTAAACAAAAGATTGGAGGATCCCCGTGGTTTTTATTATCATCCCTGCATACCCTGCGAGATGCATTGTTGCACAATGTCCTGCATACCCTGCGAGATGCATTGTTGCACAATGTCCTGCATATCCTGCGAGATGCATTATTGCACAATGTCCTGCATACCCTGCGAGATGCATTGTTGCACAATGTCCTGCATACCCTGCGAGATGCATTGTTGCACAATGTCCTGCATACCCTGCGAGATGCATTGTTGCACAATGTCCTGCATACCCTGCGAGATGCATTGTTGCACAATGTCCTGCATACCCTGCGAGATGCATTATTGCACAATGTCCTGCATACCCTGCGAGATGCATTATTGCACAATGTCCTGCATACCCTGCGAGATGCATTATTGCACAATGTCCTGCATACCCTGCGAGATGCATTATTGCACAATGTCCTGCATACCCTGCGAGATGCATTATTGCACAATGTCCTGCATACCCTGCGAGATGCATTATTGCACAATGTCCTGCATACCCTGCGAGATGCATTATTGTACAATGTCCTGCATACCCTGCGAGATGCATTATTGTACAATGTCCTGCATACCCTGCGAGATGCATTATTGTACAATGTCTTGCATACCCTGCGAGATGCATTATTGTACAATGTCCTGCATACCCTGCGAGATGCATTATTGTACAATGTCCTGCATACCCTGCGAGATGCATTATTGTACAATGTCCTGCATACCCTGCGAGATGCATTATTGTACAATGTCCTGCATACCCTGCGAGATGCATTATTGTACAATGTCCTGCATATCCTGCGAGATGCATTGTTGCACAATGTCCTGCATGCCCTGCGAGATGCATTATTGCACAATGTCCTGCATACCCTGCGAGATTCATTATTGTACAATATCCTGCATGCCCTGCGAGATGCATTGTTGCACAATGTCCTGCATACCCTGCGAGATGCATTGTTGCACAATGTCCTGCATGCCCTGCGAGATGCATTATTGCACAATGTCCTGCATACCCTGCGAGATGCATTATTGTACAATGTCCTGCATGCCCTGCGAGATGCATTATTGCACAATGTCCTGCATACCCTGCGAGATGCATTATTGCACAATGTCCTGCATACCCTGCGAGATGCATTATTGTACAATGTCCTGCATACCCTGCGAGATGCATTATTGCACAATGTCCTGCATACCCTGCGAGATGCATTATTGCACAATGTCCTGCATACCCTGCGAGATTCATTATTGCACAATGTCCTGCATACCCTGCGAGATGCATTATTGTACAATGCCATGTATACCCTGCGAGATGCATTATTGCACAATGTCCTGCATACCCTGCGAGATTCATTATTGCACAGTGTCCTGCATACCCTGTGAGATGCATTATTGCACAATGTCCTGTATACCCTGCGAGATGCATTATTGCACAATGTCCTGCATACCCTGCGAGATGCATTATTGCACAATGTCCTGCATACCTTGCGAGATGCATTATTGCACAATGCCCTGCATACCCTGCGAGATGCATTATTGCACAATGTCCTGCATGCCCTGCGAGATGCATTATTGCACAATGTCCTGCATGCCCTGCGAGATGCATTATTGCACAATGTCCTGCATGCCCTGCGAGATGCATCATTGCACAATGCCCTGCATACCCTGCGAGATGCATTATTGCACAATGTCCTGTATACCCTGCGAGATGCATTATTGCACAATGTCCTGCATACCCTGCGAGATGCATTATTGCACAATGTCCTGTATACCCTGCGAGATGCATTATTGCACAATGCCCTGCATACCCTGCGAGATGCATTATTGCACAATGTCCTGCATGCCCTGCGAGATGCATTATTGCACAATGTCCTGCATGCCCTGCGAGATGCATTATTGCACAATGTCCTGCATGCCCTGCGAGATGCATTATTGCACAATGTCCTGCATGCCCTGCGAGATGCATTATTGCACAATGTCCTGCATGCCCTGCGAGATGCATTATTGTACAATGTCCTGCATACCCTGCGAGATGCATCATTGCACAATGCCCTACAAATTTCATATTTGGCTTTACCACAAATATTCCAAAATTCTAAGTCTAGCACCTGGCCACACATGCAGCATCAAGGCCTGATTAATGACACTATTTATAAAGAAGTGCAAAATCCGGCTACCACACGCACTTGGTAGTCTTGGGAGAAAGAGGCTACATGTACGTGAAGTGCCAGGAACTTTAAAACCCTCTCTCTTACCTCTTCTGTACAAAGGAGGTAATGGAGCCCTGCTTAAAGAAGACCACATGTTAGTGGTACTAATATCACAAACTTTATTGAAAAAAAAAAGTGATCTGAGCGTGAATTTAGAGTGGGAAAGATCAAGGTTGCTACAACTATTAGATCATTATGACACAGTTGACAGAGGCTTCGGAAGAAAGACAAGTTGAAGGTGTAGTGTACACGGTCTTCGCGGAGAAATTTGACAACTGCCACCATGAAGTGAGAGGCCATAAAATAAGGTCAGTAAGTATAACAATAAAAGTGAGAGAAAATAAAGATTTAGTTTTCTAACAAAATAAACAAATATAGTAGTAAAGTTTAATGTTAGCAAAGTCAAAAGTTCAGGAGCTCAAGACGATTGAACTTTTGACTCTCACAGTTTCTCATCGTCATAGCCAACATAAATAGAAACAGAACTACAGCTTCGTATCATCCTTTGCTGGCGAAGCAAAAATTAACATAAAAAAAGACCCAGTTGAAGACGTGGAAAAAATGCAAGAAGTGTTGCAGTGTTGCAGTTGGCAGCAGAAAATAGCACAATATTCAGTGGTGACAAATGCCATTTGTATAGACGTGGTAAGAATAAAGAACCCAAAAGGGGGCACTGTACTGTTTACCAGTCATAGGAGGATCACTAACTAGTATGAAAGGAACATGTAAAAGACTAATAATAATGTCAGCTAACCTAGCAGATAACGCAGTCAAACAACCCCCGCGAAAGACAGGAAAAAAATAATGGAACACTATGTCAACGTTGTTGGTCCAAGACTGTTCAAGTGTAGAAGTTTTCATAAGGAAGATGGACAAGTATCCCCAACAGGTGCCAGACCAACCAAGCTGTTAGAGATATGTGGGCCAGTGGGTCGCCAGCAACAACAGTCTGGTTAACCAGGCAATCAACATCTAAGCCTGGCCTCGGGCCGAGTTGCGAGAGTAGGAGGAACTCTCGAAACTGGTCATAGGTAATTCAAATAGGGGAACTAGGTAAGGGAAAGGAGTGAGGGGAACTAGGGAGTGAGGGGAACTAGGGAGTGAGGGGGGATAAGTGTTAGGGATAGGTGAGGGGAGCTAGGGCTGAGGGGGACTAGGAGCGAGGGGAGCTAGGAGCGAGGGGAGCTAGGAGCGAGGGGAGCTAGGAGCGAGGGGAGCTAGGAGCGAGGGGAGCTAGGAGCGCGGGGTGCTAGGAGCGAGGGGAGCTAGGAGCGAGGGGTGCTAGGAGCGAGGGGAGCTAGGAGCGAGGGGAGCTAGGAGCGAGGGGAGCTAGGAGCGAGGGGTTCTAGGAGCGAGGGGAGCTAGGAGCGAGGGGAGCTAGGAGCGAGGGGAGCTAGGAGCGAGGGGAGCTAGGAGCGAGGGGAGCTAGGAGCGAGGGGTGCTAGGAGCGAGGGGAGCTAGGAGCGAGGGGAGCTAGGAGCGAGGGGTGCTAGGAGCGAGGGGAGCTAGGAGCGAGGGGAGCTAGGAGCGAGGGGAGCTAGGAGCGAGGGGTGCTAGGAGCGAGGGGAGCTAGGAGCGAGGGGAGCTAGGAGCGAGGGGAGCTAGGAGCGAGGGGAGCTAGGAGCGAGGGGAGCTAGGAGCGAGGGGTGCTAGGAGCGAGGGGAGCTAGGAGCGAGGGGAGCTAGGAGCGAGGGGAGCTAGGAGCGAGGGGAGCTAGGAGCGAGGGGAGCTAGGAGCGAGGGGAGCTAGGAGCGAGGGGAGCTAGGAGCGAGGGGAGCTAGGAGCGAGGGGAGCTAGGAGCGAGGGGAGCTAGGAGCGAGGGGAGCTAGGAGCGAGGGGAGCTAGGAGCGAGGGGTGTGGTAATGACTTGAGGTGATGACTATATTGATGATAAACGAGTTTTAAATTAAGCTAATAACTCCAGAACTCATTTCCATCCTCGCAGCTAAACACTTAGCTGTGTTCAACCCTCTTAGCTGACACATTCAGTTGTGTTCAACCCTCTTAGCTGACACATTTAGCTCTGTTCAGCCGTCTTAGCTGACATACCCAGCTGTGTTCAACCCTCTTAGCTGACACATTCAGCTTTGTTCAACCCTCTTAGCTGACACGCTCAGCTGTGTTCAACCCTCTTAGCTGACACATTCAGCTTTGTTCAACCCTCTTAGCTGACATACCCAGCTGTGTTCAACCCTCTTAGCTGACACACTCAGGTGTTACCATTTTGTCTTAGGCACATGTCGATTAGGTGTGTTCAATCCTCTTAGCTGACACACTTGGCTGTGTTCAACCCTCTTAGCTGACATATTCAGCTGTGTTCAACCCTCCTAGCTGACACATTCAGCTGTGTTCAACCCTCTTAGCTGACACATTCAGCTGTGTTCAACCCTCTTAGCTGACACATTCAGCTGTGTTCAACCCTCTTAGCTGACACATTCAGCTGTGTTCAACCCTCCTAGCTGACACATTCAGCTGTGTTCAACCCTCTTAGCTGACACACTTGGCTGTGTTCAACCCTCTTAGCTGACATATTCAGCTGTGTTCAACCCTCTTAGCTGACACATTCAGCTGTGTTCAACCCTCTTAGCTGACACATTCAGCTGTGTTCAACCCTCTTAGCTGACACATTCAGCTGTGTTCAACCCTCTTAGCTGACACATTCAGCTGTGTTCAACCCTCTTAGCTGACACATTCAGCTGTGTTCAACCCTCTTAGCTGACACATTCAGCTGTGTTCAACCCTCCTAGCTGATACATTCAGCTGTGTTCAACCCTCTTAGCTGACACATTCAGCTGTGTTCAACCCTCCTAGCTGACACATTCAGCTGTGTTCAACCCTCTTAGCTGACACATTCAGCTGTGTTCAACCCTCTTAGCTGACACATTCAGCTGTGTTCAACCCTCTTAGCTGACACATTCAGCTGTGTTCAACCCTCTTTGCTGACACATTCAGCTGTGTTCAACCGTCTTAGCTGACACATTCAGCTGTGTTCAACCCTCCTAGCTGACACATTCAGCTGTGTTCAACCCTCTTAGCTGACACACTTGGCTGTGTTCAACCCTCTTAGCTGACATATTCAGCTGTGTTCAACCCTCTTAGCTGACACATTCAGCTGTGTTCAACCCTCTTAGCTGACACATTCAGCTGTGTTCAACCCTCTTAGCTGACACATTCAGCTGTGTTCAACCCTCTTAGCTGACACATTCAGCTGTGTTCAACCCTCTTAGCTGACACATTCAGCTGTGTTCAACCCTCCTAGCTGACACATTCAGCTGTGTTCAACCCTCTTAGCTGACACATTCAGCTGTGTTCAACCCTCCTAGCTGACACATTCAGCTGTGTTCAACCCTCTTAGCTGACACATTCAGCTGTGTTCAACCCTCTTAGCTGACACATTCAGCTGTGTTCAACCCTCTTAGCTGACACACATTCAGCTGTGTTCAACCCTCTTTGCTGACACATTCAGCTGTGTTCAACCGTCTTAGCTGACACACTCAGCTGTGTTCAACCCCCTTAGCTGACACACTTAGCTCTGTTCAGCCGTTTTAGCTGACATACCCAGCTGTGTTCAATCCTCTTAGCTGACACATTCAGCTGTGTTCAACCCTCTTAGCTGACACACTCAGCTGTGTTCAACCCTCTTAGCTGACACACTCAGGTGTTAGTTACCATTTCGTCTTAGGCACATGTCGATTAGGTGTGTTCAATCCTCTTAGCTGACACACTTGGCTGTGTTCAACCCTTTTAGCTGACGCAACCCACCTTCACTACATCTAAAATCCAGCACCACCACAGTTAATATCTTTTGCCAACACGGCAAAAATCTATTACCACAGCTAACATCTACCGCTACCACAGGAACATGCGCCACAGCTATCACGTACCGGTTCCATCCACAGGTAATCTACCTTATTGCCACAGCTATAAAGAAAACTGACGACTTGGCAGGTGATGCAACATGCCCCCAGTGAAAAGTAGGGGCGTCACTTGTACAGTAAGAGAAAACACAAGTGTCCGGGGCCCAAGACTGTTCAACAGCCTCCCACCAGCAATAAGTGGCATTACGGGAAGACCCCTGGTTGTCTTCAAGAGGGAGCTGGACAGATACCTAAAGACGGTGCCGGATCAGCCGGGCTGTGGTTCGTACGTTGGATTGCGTGCGGCTAGCAGTAACAGCCTCGTTGATCAGGCCCTGATCCACCGGGAGGCCTGGTCGTGGACCGGGCCGCTGGGGCGTTGATCCCCGGAATGCCCTCCAGGTAGACTCCAGGTAGCTAAAATGTGTCAGGTACATCCACAGCAAATAAATTCCGCTGCTGCAGCTAATAAGTCTGATCTTCCCACAGCTAATCACGTGCCTCTTCCATCCTCCATCCCTACGACCACGACTTAAGACCCCACCTGGTTCCCGTCATTAATAGATGGGTCAGCGCAGCTAAGAGATGTCCGCAGCTAAGAGCTAAGTGGCAGCATCATAGTTGAGTCGCACGAGCGGCGGCAAAAATACTTCTTAACTTGCCGGTAATCTGGGGTATCCATCGAGCGAGCAAACAGTGTCATTGAGCGGCTGGGGCGGCCGTAAGGCGGAAGATCCCGCGGACCCAGCATGGCCACATGGACCCTATCGACGCACCAAGTGTTCGCAAGCGTCCACTGTTTACCTTCGGATGTTCCCAATGTGTTGAGACTAGTGCTGCCAACCTTCCCGTTGTTTTCTGCTCCCACCACTCTCTCTTAATTCTCAGCTTGGTCCTCTAGTGCCTATTTTCTAGTGTCTGTTTTCTAGTGATTGTTTACAGGAGGTGCGGTGACGGTGTGGTGGAGGAGGTTGTGTTTATGGTGACAATTGTATGGTGAGTGTGGAGGCTGGTGAGTAAGGCAGGGAGGGATGGCGAGGTGTTTGTCTTATTGGTAACGCTGACTGGCCCATATGCCAGTCGAGGTGCGATTTGGAGAAGAGATTTTAAAGCCAATATTGTTAGTTTTGCTTTGCAGATAACAGCGGCGTCCCTTCCGCTACAACGTGCTCTAACTCAACAACATTTTGCCAGGCTCCCACGCGCTCCTCCCAATAATAACAAACACCAGGGAGAGAGGGAGATAGAGGAGAGTGAGAGATATAGAGGAGAGAGGGAGGCTGCAAAATTCAATACAAGACACATGTTTACTCTCACCAGTTTCTTGGATTGCCTCGTCTCTCCCCTCCGTTACCTCTAGACGAGGTAACAGACCATACCAGGCGACACATTACGTCGTTTCAGCAAAGTCTTCAACACCTGGTTCTGCTTCTCGGGGCAGCCAGGAGGCGGCAGCTATTACAACACACGACGGGCTGTGTAATTGCATAAGTGTCTCAATCTTCAACTTGTCGGTTTTTCAAACCATTCGTCACAACTGTCACACACTGCAGCATCATGGGATCTTGTTACAAAGAATTCTTCAACACTTGTTCAACCTTTGGACGAAGACTTACTTCGACTAGTGGATGGTACCACTATGACCCCGCCTCCATCTGCTTCACGTCACCTCACTACAGTATATAAGCCACGTCTACGGCCCTATGCTGTACATTATACAAGATTGATGGACTGAACACATCGACTCCAGGTTGAGGGACTGATTACCTCATTCTCCTCCTCTCCTTACGCCTTCCTCTTTGTATTGGACTGATGAAGCCACTGTGTGGCGAAACGTTTCCTGAATAAAGGTTCCCATATGCTGCATAAGTGTCTCAATCTTCAACTTAAATATTGTTGTGGTTAGTATTATGTGAGATATTATGTACTTAACGAGCGTGACTGTGGAAGCTCGTTCACACCTTGTTACTATCACTTCTTCACAACCATCCAGTACTTAATTTCTGTCTCCTTGCTTCCACCACTTCATCCTGCTAATTCTACTTTCGTAACAGTCCTCATTTTAGGGGTCGACATACCGCTTGTGAAATGGGGTTCAGTGAGATTTGATATCGGGTAGGGTGGGTGTGTGTGTGTGTGTGTGTGTGTGTGTGTGTGTGTGTGTGTGTGTGGGTGTGTGCGCGTGTGTGTGTGCGTGTGTGTGCGTGCGTGCGTGCGCGCGCGCGCAATACAATCTCAAACGGACGATCTTAACAATGCAAGATAAGGAACAGGGAATGAAAATCTTCAGCTCAAGTACTTTCACACATGACCGTGCGTCATCAGGTGCTGTGGAATGTTGCAAGAGTAACAACAAAAGAATTGAGGGAAAGTTTTCTCGGGGTAACTTTGTGTGGCGACAACAGCCAGTTGGGTGGTGTCGCACGATGTGTGAGAGCACTTGAGCTGAAGATTTCCATCCCCTGTGGCTTATCTTGCGCATATATATATATATATATATATATATATATATATATATATATATATATATATATATATATATACACACACACACACACACACATTACTAAGAGTGATAAACTACCCAGAATGCAACACCTGGAGGCCGCCGCTCCTAAGAAGCATCATTCCCATCTCGCCCCCAACACTTCAACCAACTCTTTCCAATTTCCTACCATACTAAGAGTGAAGAAGCACTTTGAGTTCCCTGTGAATAATACGACTGTATAGTTTCCTTAGTTCCTTGATCGTTGTATATCGAAGATGGTGTTCCGGTCTTTTCTAGTCCTGCCCTCCTCCATGGTCGTCACGTCCAGTGCCCTCCTCCATGGTCGTCACGTCCAGTGCCCTCCTCCATGGTCGTCGCGTCCAGTGCCCTCCTCCATGGTCGTCACGTCCAGTGCCCTCTTCCATGGTCGTCACGTCCAGTGCCCTCCTCCATGGTCGCCACGTCCAGTGCCCTCCATGGTCGTCACGTCCAGTGCCCTCCTCCGTGGTCGTCACGTCCAGTGCCCTCCTCCATGGTCGTCACGTCCAGTGCCCTCCTCCATGGTCGTCACGTCCAGTGCCCTCCTCCATGGTCGTCACGCCCAGTGCCCTCCTCCATGGTCGTCACGTCCAGTGCCCTCCTCCATGGTCGTCACGTCCAGTGCTCTTCATGGTCGTCACGTCCAGTGCCCTCCTCCATGGTCGTCACGTCCAGTGCCCTCCTCCATGGTCATCACGTCCATTGCCCTCCTCCATGGTCGTCACGTCCATTGCCCTCCTCCATGGTCGTCACGTCCAGTGCCCTCCTCCATGGTCGTCACGTCCAGTGCCCTCCTCCATGGTCGTCACGTCCAGTGCCCTCCTCCATGGTCGTCACGTCCAGTGCCCTCCTCCATGGTCGTCACGTCCAGTGCCCTCCTCCATGGTCGTCACGTCCAGTGCCCTCCTCCATGGTCGTCACGTCCAGTGTCTTCAGTCTTGTGCGGTTGGTTGCTCTCGGTGCTGGATCTGCTCTGTTTTAAAACCTTTAAACATTTTCGTGTTTGTATACGTACTTGCCCAGGAGTGAGCTCTACGCTGGGGCCGCAGATTATATCATAGAATATGCTACCTCAGCATACTCTCTCTCATGGAGTATGAGAATATAATGAACAAACAGCAGAACACCTCGCGCAACAAATGCAGTTCAGCATTGGTAGCTGGTTTTCAGTCTGAAGCCCAGTAAAGAAAAAAAACGTAAACAGAGTACAGCTTCGGAGGTAAGAAGCTACCTTTGATATACCTTTGATGAGTTTTGAGTGTCTTTCTACTCCTGGAGCCCGGCCATAGACCAGGTTCGTCTGGTGCTTACTTAGTCAACCATGCTGTTGCTGTTGGTATTCCAGCGCAGTCTTGGTGTGTTGAAAACTACAGTGTCTGCTGCTGCTGCTGCTGCTGCTGCTCCCGGCGGAGATGACTGACACTAGTGACCGCTGCTTCCACTCTAATGAAACAATACACGGCCTCTCCTGCTGTTGTGATGGTCACGGCTCTTTTGTTACTGATATACGATGCTGCTGTTGCTTTCGTTGGTGGTGGTGGTGGTGCTGCTGTTGGTGATAGTGCTGCTGCTGCTGTTGGCGCTGCTGACGCTGCTGATGCTGCTGCTGTTGATGTTGGCACTGCTGTTGATGGTGCTGCTCTTGATGGTGGTGGTGGTGCTGTTTTCTTTGTTGATGGTGCTGCTGTTTCTACTGGTGCTGCTGCTGTTGGTACTGTTGCTGCTGTTGGCGCTGCTGTTGATGGTAGTGGTGGTGGTGCTGCTGCTGTTTTCTTTGTGCTGTTTATGTTCGTTGTCGCGTTTTCCGTTAGCTCTGTTGCGGTTGACACGAGGATTGTTACCGTTGGTTCCATTGCGTATGCTGTACCAGCTTACCGTTAATACTGTTGTATATATCGTTTTAGAAGCCTTGCTTTCACAGGTGTGTTACTGGTGTGTCACAGGTCTTTTACAGGTGTCAGAGATGTGTTACTGCTTTCAGGTGTAACAGGCGTGTCACAGCTGTTACAGGCGTGTCACAGGTGTGTTACAGGTGTGTCACAGGCGTATCACAGGTGCTACAGTTGTGTTATAGGCGTGTCACAGGTGTCACAGGCATGTTACAGGTGTGTGCTGGCAACTGAGCTACGACGGTAGTGTAAACACTGTCTACTTCGGGAGTTTGTACTTGATAAATTTCCACTGTGAATGAAATATCATTAAATAAAAAAATCTACACAAGTGGTGGTCCTTGATCATGTATTCCATACTAACATATACAACACCTGATGAAGACTCACTGATATAAAGTTGACTGTGGCAACCACAGTGTGTCTTGTGTATCACCCCGGGGAGCAACAACCACAGCCCCGCACACCACTTGTGAGGGACCAGGAGGTACAAACCCCGTGACACAAATCATGGTAGTTACAACTCCACTCCAAATGATTTTTAGTGGTTGGAAATGAAGAAAAAATGTAAAGAAATAACCAAAATAGTTCACCTTGGAGCCTTGTTGGACTGGAGGCACAGCCAGTGGCACCTCCAGTGGCACCTCCAGACTCACAACTACTGATGCCAACAACAAAATCCCCCCAACAAATATGCAACACAACTTCATTTATATTTGCTAATATACAGGACCTTAAGCCATCCACCAACAACAAAATACCTTTCATTAGTGGACTTCTAGGGGAGTCAAATGCAGTGTTTGCAGCCTTCACGGAGACCCACGCAAAAGATTACTTTGACAATGAAATATGGATACTTGGGTACAACGTTTTCAGATGCGACAGAAAGAACAGGCAACAAGGATGGGGAGGGAGGGAGGGTTGGCTTGTATGTCAAAGAGTCGCTCATTTGCACAGAGATACTGAACACCATAAACGATGTACTTGAAGTTCTGACAATAAAAATCGAGAACCAAAACTTAGTCATTGTGCTTGTATATAGGCCACCAGATGCAACTTCCCAACAGTTCAAGGAACAGCTATCGAAAATTGACTTCCGTCTGGAAAACCTTCCAGCCCCATCCCCTAACATCTTGCTGGTTGGTGACTTCAATCTAAGACATACAAAATGGAAGAATATAGCAAAAATAATCCCTGGAGGCAGTTCAGATGAAAAGTCACACACACACGAGCTGCTGAATTTCTGCAATAAATACACCCTAAATCAGCAGACTGGAGAACACACGAGACATTATTTTCACAAATAATGAGGACCAGATAAGAAACATAATATAAAAAACAACTAATTCTGATCACAGTCTCATGGAAGCCCAGACTTGCATGCACAGGGATCCTGATCAGCAGTATACATATAGCTATGAGGGTACCTTCATCAAATTCAACTTCAACAAGAACATCAGCTGTGACCAGATAAACCATGTCCTAAATGAAACATGGGAAGAAATCTTAAATAACATGGACCCTAACCAGTGCCTTGAAAAGATCAATTTCCTGATAGTTGAAGTATGTTCAAGGCGTATTCCCCTAAGAAAAAAAGAGAAGTAAACTGGAAAGAGAGACTCCCTCTACAGAAGAAGGCGAAGGATCATTGAGCTCCTCAAGAATGCGGAAAATATTAAGCTTAAGTTAAAGGACTCGTACAGGATCCAGGAGAGACAAGAGGAGCAATTAGTGAAATTTAAAAAAATTCGAAATATTTCTTTTTATATGCCAAAAACAAGGCAAAAATCACATTTAGTGTATAGGACCCCTGCTCAGACGACGGATTCTACACAGATGACAGCAAAGAAATTAGTGAGATACTGAAATCTCATTATGACTGTGTTCAGCGAGCCACTAATCAGTCTAAAGATAGACAATCCAAATAATTTTTTCATGAATGAGCCTCAAAACCCTGTCAGTGTATGCCAAATTTCTGACATAACCCTAACTCAACTAGACTTTGAGAAAGCCATTAACAATATGTCCATGCACTCGGCCCCACGCCCAGACTCGTGGAACTTTGTGTTCATTAAGAACTACAAGAAACCCCTCTGGCGGGCTATATGTATGCCATGGAGGAGCATAGACACAGGTGAGATTCCACAATCACTAAAAACAAGGGATATAGCCCCACTCCATAAAGGTGGCAGCAGAGCAAGAACTAAGAACTATAGACCAATAGCTTGAACGTCCCACATCGTAAAAATCTGTGAAAGAGTTCTAAGAAGCAGGATAGCAAACCACTTGGACTCCCAACAATTGTACAATTCAGGGCAACATGGGTTCAGGGCAGGTCGCTCCTGCCTCTCGCAACTACTGGACCACTATAATATGGTCTTGGATGCACTGAAAAACAAACAGAATGCAGACTTTGCAAAAGCCTTTGATAAGTGCAATCATGGTGTAATAGCACACAAAATGTGTGCTAAAGGGATAACTGGCAAAATGGGCAGACGTATCTTCAACTTTCTAACCAATCGAACACAGAGTAGTGGTAACCAGAGTTAAATCGGAAGCTGCCATAGTGAAAAGCTCTGTTCCACAAG